>NC_090885.1:7727174-7737174 GCF_036669925.1 Montipora capricornis
TTGTTAACTTCACACTACTATCGGACATTGACAATAGAAAAGCGACAAGTGAGTCAGGTGCTGCTTACATTATTAACTAATTCATTTTCTATTTTTGGCTGAGTTGTCCATTGCTTTTTCTTCAGGCAACAAAGCTTTTCATTTTGCTCAAAACTAGTCGTCCGGTAAATTTCCTGGTCACCTGGGACGACTGCTAATTTTGAGGAGAGATTTATACTCTGGATTGTGATAAAGTTATGCAGCCTAAAGTTGAACAAATTGGGCCTGGTCAAAAGTGAAAATGTGCCGCTTACCAAAGAAACCAGTGCCCATAACTCTGCCATTTTGTTTTGATTAACATTCGGACCACAGGGTGCTGCAATGCATCCTAAAAAAAAAAGGGAAGATTCATTTACTAACAACATACAAAACTTTTACTATTTTTCGATAGTTTAAAACATGTTTAACACTCTCCGCCTGACAATTTTTGTTTCATTTCACAAGATAAAATATTTGCGTCCGACGTTTAGGGGCTTTAGAACGGCGAGCGAAAAAGGTCTCCCGCTCATATTTTATCTATTACTTAAAAGCAGTGGATTAATAGGCAATTTTCACGATGGTGCATTTGACTACAACTACCACAATTCAGTTTGTTTTTCTTTTCATATTTAAATTTTGTATTCCCAGTGGGATAAAAATAACAATAGCTCTAATTAACATGAGACAAGCGAAACCTGAAGGATTCTGGTACTTGTAGTCAAATGGCGTCATCATGCAAATGTCCTATTGATTAAATATTTTAAGTTTTGTAATAAATAATAATAAACAGTTGTCTCTACTAATCGCCATCGCAAAGTACCGCAACGACACAGATCAACGAGGTTGGACCGAAGGAGCTGTGCTGCTGGCTAGGCGCTCGGCCCCTGAACACGACCCATGTATGACCTCGGAGCACAGCACCACAGCCTGATGGAGTAGGCCGGGAGTCGATTTTGAGGAGGGGGGAAAACCGGAGTACACGGAGAAAAACCCTCGGAGTCAGATTGAGATCGACTGCAACTCAGCCCACATACAACCCGAGGCCAGAGTTGAACCTGGGTCACAGAGGTGGGAGGCATGGTTGATGACCACTAAACCACCCTGACTCCCCATAATCACCTTGTTTTTACTCTTTGCAATCAGATGCAAGCAAGACTTGCTCTTTCTGTCAAACTGCTCATTATACAACCACTTATCAGCCTTAGAGGACAGTATCTTTGGTGGATGTCCTGCTGTGTCACCATCCAGGATATGATAATAAAAGTGATAGTCAAGTGGGTCATCTGGGATGGTGCGCCAAGCTCCTTCAATACCGTCTTCTTCTTCATTAGTTTCATAGTTGTCTTTGCGTTTTGGGAGATGGGGCCAGTGAGGGTTGACCATCTGATCCAATACAGCAATTACAGTTTTCTAAAAAAAAAAAGGATTTTTCTATAATATTTGCTGAATCATGACTCCGAAAATGTGGATAAGTTAGTCAGTGGTTTTTGAGTTCTGTAAATGCTTATGCATACAATGATTACAAGTCAGATGAATTTCAGGACTTCTGCTATGGTTAATAATTTAAAATGATTGTTGTGGTTGCACCATAGTTAATGGAGGAGGAGCCAGGGGACCATTGACTAAGGCTGTGCTCAAGTCTTATTGACACTATGTGAGAAAAGACAGTTACGATAATGCAAGACTAATTATTGCTGAAAACTGGCGGAAATAGAAAATGAAGAATAAATTGCTGGTGCGATGGTGTCTTCAACAAAATAAGTCACATCATATGTACCTTCATTCTGGGATTCTGAATAATGGAATTGAAACTAAAGTAAGATGGCTGTGGGTTCTTTAGATTGCCTGGTCGCCAGGAGAACAGGCTTTGGACTCTAAATGGAACAAAATTGCAAAATAATTGGTTACACAGCAGATTGAAGTTTCAAGGCAAAATATACCTTTCACTGACATTACAATGGTGAAGTAATGAAAATTCACTTCAATTTTGATTAATGATAGTTCTGCCATTTCTGAAGCTGGTGTAATAATATTAATTTTATTATTCCACTATTACACCATTTTATCATGTTTGGTGAAGAGAATGCGAAAAGTTACTGAGACAGTAAGACACTGCAGTGTCCTGGTTTGACCAGTTTAGAACAGAGCAAGTACGGAAGGAATGGGAGTTTTTCAAAGAAAGAAATTGTTTTCAACATGATGCAAAGTCTGAGAATTTAGCTTGTCATCACTTTTCACTTGTTATTTCATTTATCCAATCAAATAAAGGACATTTGGCTGGTTTTTTTGCGGTTGTTTACTTCATTTGCACGCATCTTGATGGACAGCCTGATGATGCATTTTTTTGAAAACACTCTTACCAAATAAAATTTGGTTTTGGTCACCATACAACCGTTTGGACGTCCACCGCTCCATGTACACCGATGTGACCAGTATCACATAGCCATATCACATAACCATATCACAGACTCAAGTTTAAAGATCATCAAGACGGCCATTAACACCAGTTGGTTAATTTACAGCATACATGTACATCTTTGATATTGGTCAATTGACATCTGTCAAAAAATGGTATCTGCTGACCAGTATCACATGACCATATTGCAGGCTCAAGTTTAGAGCTTATCAAGGTCAGTTGTTGGCCCCTGACCAGGTACTGGATCCAAGCCTGACAAGCCAGGTTAACTTATTGTAAGAATAAATAACCTGGGAGCTCCGCTCTTAGATTTGGCTATTAAAATCTAATATATATTAGACAAATATATGGTGGCTCCACCCCTTTATCCCACTTCTTTGTTGGAGCTTGGTTTAAAGTACCTGTTAAACCAAGCTCCAACAAAGAAGTGGGATAAAGGGGTGGAGCCACCATATACAATGTATGTGTCTAATATTAGATTCAGGCCTTCTGATATTACGCGATGGTGCGATCAACACGTTTCTTAGAAATTCCTGCATAAATACGCCATTTTTAAGATGATTTATCTTGGAAAAAGGCTAAAAAACCTTTGCCACCTTCGATTTCGTAAACATTCGAAGTTCAAGGCTTTATTTTTCATGTCCGGGACCTGGTACGAGTCTCCTTCTATTGGTGCAACACAAACATGCCATTATATAAACACCACTGAAATGACACAGTTGCCTTCTCTTGTAGAAGAGATTTGTGAAAAATAAGCGAAGTTGTAAGTTTTTCGGCAAAATGTAGTTTCTTTCGTTGAAAACTGATAAAAACTTACTCATGGATAAGTTTGTTGTGAAAACGCTCGCTTTTTCTTCGACGAAGAAGGAAGTTCCCACATTCCGCCCGATCTGACAGCTCACAATCGAGCAAGAAAGTACCTCACGTACGCTTCACGTGGACGATGGACTGATGTTTTTCTCGTCGTGCAATATTAGGGCCTTTTATACGGGAGAAAATAAGCCGCGGCTTACTCTGGCCACGGTGTACAAAATACGCAAAACGAACTATTTATACGAATATATATTCCCAGGTCAATATAAGCCGCGGCTTGAAAAAGACGTGAACGTAGATTTTGTACCATTTATACGGGGTGAACATTCGAGTCTTCTGTAAGCCGCAGCCAGAGAAAGCCGCGGCTTATTTTCTCTCGTGTAAATGGGGGTATGGCGAGCACCTTGATCATTCATTTGGCGTGTTAGCTGTGTCCTTTCAACTTTTCAACTTTTATTTATCCCAACTAATGTCGATGGAGATACATAATTACTGTTCCTTTGTGTTCAAAATGTCTTTAGGGCAGCAAAAAAGTGTTTTTCTTAACCTGAAACCGTATAAAACAAGCTTAAAATTGCTGAGAAAAAAATCGCATAATTTACATTATTTATCGCATAATTGGCCTTTCTAATCGCACAATCTGCCCTGAAAAAATCGCATAATTTGCATTTTTTAATCGCACCCTATCAGAAGGCCTGTAGATTTAGCCAAGTTGAAGAGCGGAGCTCCCAGGTTATTTACTCTTACAATAAGTTAATTACGGTAGCTATTGTAACATTATACAAATGGAACAGATGCCAACATTGTACCTCACCAAGGATCAACCTGCTAGCCGGGACCTCTTTCAAGCTGGAAAGCCATGCATCACTGAAACCAAATGAACTATGCCACAATTTTCAAAAGGGCTCCTTTTTGTAATTGCTATTTTAGATTATTTTAACCATGTAATTTGTTGGGAACTGCATGTAAAATCACGAGGGGAACAATAGATATTGTAAAGATTTATGAGAAAGATTGAAAGAATGGCAGAAAGTTACATGTCAGTTACCATTAACCCCAATAAGTAAGTCGCATTACTATTCTAGCCACACCCTGTTGGCCGATATCTTATTTGGGCCCGACTAGCTTTTTTGACTGGAAGCATGTGATGGTTTACAGAGCTGCCATGTTGGACCCCTTCACTCGTTGTCAACCCCACTTGTGGCTATTTCTTTTCCTTTCCAGCCTTTCCTCTGATTCAAAACTCTGGACAGCCACCAAACATTTCTCAAAGTACAAATTAAAATACTGAGCCTTGAGCATACATTCTCTTGTAAAAGTAAACCTAACATATCCCAAATAAATTATGTCTTCAAATCAATTTACCTTTCATGCCACATCATTCGAATCAAATATGCTGCTACGTCATCATTATCTGCCATCAAGGCCAACTCCACAGGTAAAAGGGCTCTTTTCTTCTCAGGTCGTAGTTGAGCCTTTGTTTTCAATGCTAGTAATCCCGGACATTTCTTCACAAGTGTCTTGGTAACAAGCAAAAAATTTACCTCTGCTGCATAATGGAGCAAAGTTCTGTTGGTTTTGTCCTCTTCATCTCTAAATGTCTCGTATCTGTTGTCTTTGTTAAGTTCACTCTCCAGCAAGATCTCCAAAAATCTATTTATCTGAAAGGTGTGGAGGCAAATTCAGTAGAAATACGAGTTATGAGAAAAAGTTATTTTGTTACTGAATGAAATAGGTATTCCCATTCACATTTCAGCTTATGCAATTGCAAAAGAACTTGGATTATACATATAATACTGTATACTGATGCAGGGACTACCTTGATTAATAGTACTAGTAAAAGGGTACATCTTGATTCAAAATATTGTCACATATACCAGTTGCTCCAGGCTTGGTAGACGGTCTGAATTATCCTGATAATGCTCAGCCTTGGGCCATCTTTTTAACATCAGTAATGCGGGATCCTGAGTTGCTAATTCTCCATGGTCCTTGTATTTTTTAATGAGTCTGTCAACTCGCACTTCATCCACTGCCCTGTTCCAGGCAATTCCTTCGTCATGCTTTTTGCGAACCTATGCAATAATTATGCAAGTACATTCTCATTTGGCAAAAACAAGCAGAAATTTACATGTAGTACACTGTAACAGAATCCACGGTTGTCAATGGTATAATAATAAAATCTCAAGGCTGCACACAAAATACTCAGGAGCCCACCAAATTGAGTCTAATATTCCTGGATAAGTTGTTCCCATGGTTACAATTCCACATCCGAATGAATTGGCAAAGATTAAACTTTCATTTCAACCCACAAACAAAGCCATAGCATCCCTGTGAGCGACCTCAGGTGGCAACTTGTCCACTTGATCAGAACCAAAATCATTTTTGGAAGGTAGATTTCTTAGCAATGTTGGACAGTTGAACTTTGCAACTGGCTTTGTAACCCTGCCCACTCTAACAAATGGTCCAAGACAACAGTTTATCAATGACATATTTTTTTAAACATGTTTTTAAAGTTTGTCAACATGAAGAAGGCAAAATAACACCAAAATAAAAAGCTTCAAGTTTAATGTGTTGGCACCCTAGAAATGTCTTTGGTTCTTTAAAATGGCACATTTTTCGGCCTTAGTTTTATCCTTAATAACAAAAAGGCATAGGAATTTGGCACACACACAGGAATTTGGATTTTTCCTCCTCTCTTCAATTTCATTCATTTCTTGATTTTAATTGTTTATAATTCAACTATACAAATGAATAAAATCTTCTTTGACTTAATTTTTTGGAAGAAAAAGAATGTAAAAAGAATTTTCACTTATGCCAAACATCCAAGATCCAATATCTTTTTCCATTAATATACATGTATTGATGAATAAATTATTACTAATTTTCTCACCAAATTTGAATTATTTATTGTTATATAATTTAAATTTCACTTGGTAAATGTTGAGCCCAAAAATCCTGACAATACTATGAATTATTTGCCACTACATGTAGAATGCCATGGAATACAATAAATATATTTTGACAAAAATGAACTTAAGTACAAGAGGTATAGATATATATGTATATATTTAAGGAATTCACGAGGAGATTGGTTACCTTAACCCAAAACTCTGTGTCAAACTCATCTTCAACAATGTCACGGGCGTCGCTTTCTATATCAGGTGTTTCATTCTCTTTCTCCTCAGCGAGTTCTAATAACTCTTCCTCTTCTTTCTTCATAGCAAGGTAATCTGAGGACAAGAGGTTTGTTAGAAAGCTCGCCAACCAAGGCTCTGCTGTTCTCTTTCTGCTTGCAAAACACTACATTCCGACAACATACATACATACATACATAATCTTTATTTAACGTGGGAGAAACGCTTAGCTATAGCTATTTTGCAGGTTTTCCACAAATTAATATTAAGAAAGAAAGAAATATGTACATAAATGTAAGAATATAAAATATCATGCATGTAAAGTTACAAAACTTAAGTAATTATTCAATATTCCTCACTTGTTTATTAAATTCTAGACCTCCAGCTTTTAAACGCAATTCGTTTGGAACACTGTTCCATTGTTTTGCGGCGAAATATCTGAAGGAATTTAAGCCATGCTTTGTGGTATTACTTTTGGCAGTGATAGCATATTATATTGCCCACATATTATTTGCCAACACTCCTTACCAGTTTCCCTAGGTATTTTCTGCGTCGCGTGTTGGTAAAATGGCTGCTCGACTCCGTTCTAAAGTCATGGCAAATTACAGTGGGTATTCTATGTATACTATATCGGTTGAATGTCTCTTGAATTGTCTTCATTATTTTTTCCAAAAATTTCAGATGTCTCTCTCCAGTTTTCGTCACAAACTCGACAACTTTTATGGAGATGTTTCTTGTCACATGCAGGGAGATGCAGAAATATCGCTACCTCTTCTACAGCTTTGGCCAATGCGGTTGCTCAGCCAAAAATGTTTGATACGTAAGCAATCTATATAATTAAAAGTTATATTTTTAGTGGTTTCTATGCTCCGTGTACATTATGTTTGTTGTTGATTGACTTCGTCCCATACTTGCGTGAACTAATGTATTATACAAGCTTTAAAAGTTCCTCGTCATGATGTGTCAGCTTTTGAAAGCGACAAAAGTTTTTTTGGGGAAAACAAACAACTGTAATCACTTTGAGTGATTCAATCCTTCAAAGTTTGCCTTCTCTGTTGAAAATTAAAAGGCCCTTACATAACAATGAAGTCTTACGTAACTGCCGGTCTTCTCTTATCACATAAACACAACTATTTTACAATTGATCATAATGAGTCCTTTATTCAGGGTTTCTCCTTATTGTTCACTCTTTGAAAAGAGAGGTTTATTTTGAAATATTTGTACATGTACACGATTTATAGGAATTTGCATGTAGTGAAGAGGTACTATTGACAGAAATACAGTAGCTTCAAAACATTCCATAAGCAAGCATTGGGTTTGAAATGGTAAATTAAGCCAATGAGGTGTGAAAGGAATGATTTTTAAACTAAACTTTAATAAACTTTGGATATTTGGATACTTGGAAATTTTGCTGACAAGATTTCCGCACAGGTCCCTACTTCATTATGCATACGGTCCTTTGTTTCAAGGAAACAATAGCGATAACAGTAGACGTCCTTTGGGACTGTAGCGCTTTGTTTGTTCTTCTTAGAGGTTTTTTTTAAAGTCTATATGGACTTAACAACTGAAATACGGAAAATCGAACATTTTCAACTTAATTTTTGCACTTTTCCTGCAATTTTAGCCATTTGTCAATTTTGAAATAAGCGAAAGAAATGGATTTTCTAGAAATATTTGTACAAATACGGCTCAGATTCTCATATACAAAACAAACGGACCAAATAAAAGTTTGCAGAAATTGAGTACCTACCTTCTTTTTGCTCTTAAAATTGTCCTTCGCTTCGTTGTCAATTCACCAAAGCACTGCAAAGTGAGGGTTTGTTTTCTTTCCTTTATAATGTACGGCTCTTTTCGCCGAATCACGAGCAGTGCATAGAGAGGGCTCTTTATCGCACATTGTACAAATCAGCGATATGCTCAATGATGTTTCTGAATCCGCTTCCGCGGATGTTCCTGTACGAGGCATACTTTGTTTTACTCCCCACCATGTACTTTCAATGCGCTGCGTGTGGGCAAGCGTGTCTGGGTCAACGAAGTTTAGGCGATGGTTAACTGTGAGATGATGATAGCCCTCGTCTTGTAGGCAATTGTAAGCTTTCCACATGTCGCTCATCACGCGTGTGTTAATGTCGACTCAAAGATTTTACATTGCAATAAATCGTGCATAAAAAATTTCCCATATATGATGCCCCAATCACAAGGAGGTATACTCTTCCGTGTAGTGTTCTTTTAAGTGTGCAGCACGGGGGATGAAAAAACAAGCAATTCAGACATTCACATACATACTCGATTAACCTCCAAAAGAATTTTATTGGGCTCAACCTTAAGCCTAAAGGGTTACGGTTAGGATTATTAAGGGGTGACGTTGTTTCAAAAGAAGCAAAATCAGTGCATTTGTTGGTGGTCGGCACGGCACACATATATAATTACTTATCATTGTTATGTAAATTGTCGTCCAGAATTACAAAGAAATATCAATATAAAGGAGTGAAGAACCAACTTGACACAGTAGCTCAGTGTTCTAGAAGACGGACAATAAATACAGAGGTGAACAGAGGTACGGAGTTCAAAGCAGACTGCGAGATACTTAGAAAAGAGGACAGAAAAAGTCAAGCGGGATCTGGAATAGACAGACAGGACAAAGGAATCGAAAGTGGAAAGCTGGGACGAAAAGAAAGAGACACGTTGTGAGCAAAAAGGGCAAAGAAAAGAGAGAGGGTAAAAAAAAGAGGGAGGGAGCGAGAGAGAGAGAATGAGATCCACTTTTGATCATCACGTAAATACAAATTACCCATGTATATATTCGATTCCCTTGGGTATATGCATTTTTCTAGAAAACAATAGCGCGAATGAATAATTAATTTATTCTGCAAGTAGGGACCTGTACGGAAATCATTCCATTTTGCTTCCTGCAACAAATTTTTATCTTTTATAGTCACGCTTTGTGCAATCATACAGCTAATAGGCAAGATTTAGTGAGCCAATGAGAATGCCTAAAATGCAATGTGCGAGTTTGAGTGTTATTTTAATAACTTTTAACAATGCCACATTATTTTGTTTTGTCTTAGTTCAGCTGAAGTCAACATGAAACCAAAGACAGGTATCATGCTGTTGAACATGGGAGGGCCAGAGACGACAACTGAAGTTCACAGTTTTCTGTTTCGTCTCTTTTCTGATAGAGATCTTATGGTGTTGCCAGCCCAAAGGTTTGTACAAAAATTTCAAGAAAAAGGAAAGTACCCAAGGCATTTTTACAGTAAAGGTATCATAGAACTTTTGGAGCTATAACTTTGGAGGAATCTGAGAGAGATTTGTTCTCTTTAACACAACCGTAATAGCACCCCTTTCAGCCATCCTGATTCTGTTCAATGGCAATTGTTTTTATTTTTAACAGCCTTAACCCTTCCCCACTTGACAGTCAGACTTATGGATTTTACTGTGGCTAACGCCAGATGATTTTACTCACTGATTGGGGGTGCTTTAGGTTTGAATTGAGTTAAAGCCCTTCAGTGGCATTTCAAAAACTTCATTTCCTCAGCAAAAATTTGTAATTTGTTTGTAATTTCTTGATTGAGTATTATGGACCCTGCTCTTGGTGGGGCTCTACTTTAGGATTGAC
>NC_090885.1:7742174-7767174 GCF_036669925.1 Montipora capricornis
ACTTCAATGAAAAATTCTAGTTTAAGAACTTAAACCCCAAGAAATCACAATAGAGGCACTTACTTTATATTTCACATAGTTTTTTATTGATGAGTCTTGGTGAGCTCCCTGCAGTTTGCGGCAAAACGCGTCTGTACTTCCAGCTTGAACGCCATATTTACCTGATCACAGAGGGCTCGATAGTGACCAGCAGTATCACTTTGCAAGAGTACACTCGTTATGTAATTATCACAAGGCGGAAGCCATAATTGTTTTCTGTTTTGCGAAGCCTAATGTTGAGCTTCAGCGCCCATTTTTTGGACAATTTGGAGTATAAAACTTTGCCATACAGATATGGACTATGGTAAGTTTGTGTTTAGAGATTTCTCGGCAAAACAGAATATAAAAAAACATCGTTTATTTTGCAATTTAATCAATTTCTTGGCGATGAAAAATCGCACTCGCCAAATGGGTGAGTGATCTGTGATTTGCACTCGCCCGACACTTTTGACACTCACCTGGGCGAGCGCTAATGTCCAACCCTGATGTATATATATACATGTCATCATTAAGTAAAGTACGATCGTCCGGGTGAGTGTAGTCCTGAGAAGGAATGTTTGAGATGACATTGACTGACGTACCGACAACTTGAGGGGAAGTCAGGTTGTCGAAACGTCAGTCAATGTCATCTCAAACAGTCCTTTTCAGAACTACACTCACCCGGATGATCATACTTTACTTAATGATGATATGACTCCTGGTTTCAAACCATTTACAATATATACAATCATGTACCTTTCAGTTCATTAAAAAAGGATTTTCCAGCTTTACAATTGTGTCACTTTTTTTTTCTTATTTTGGGATCAATGTCCCTCTTTAATTATACTAATGTGCACAATTGCATGTCATTGTTAATTCTTTTCTCAGAGTTCCCAAATGTCGCCCTAGCTACCAAATGTCCAAGTAACCATCTGAACAATTAATTGTCTTAGGGCTTACGGATAATGGTCATTTCATCTGAAACCTCTTTTTTTGTGACTGTCTTACCTAGTGTAAACAAACTTTACATGTGTGCAATTTTTAGGGTCATTAAAACTGTCTTGTTTAAAAACCTCCTAAAGGGTAACAGTGTGAAAAAGTCAATTTTAACAGCTACTTTAGAAAAACACAAGAATACATGTATAATGGTGTTCGGGCTAACCAAAATCATCATAAGGGGCTAAACAGATATGGAAGTCTTAGTTAGGAAATGACAGCTTGTTGACAAGGGTCACTACTGTCAGGATCTACACAGCCATGCATGTGCAAACACTCAAACCTATTGTGTTAAATCTAAGTCATTATCCACAGAGAACGAAGTGAAAATACATTTTTAGACAATTGTATTGTATTCATATGCTAATGATTAGAGGACTGGAACAACTATAAATAGATTAATGAAACCTGTCTTATACATGTAGTTGTCGTAGTTGTATAAACAAAAGAAAGGAGTGTGATTCTCACTCTTTCTGGACAATTTAAGCAATAGACTCCTGGAAAATGTAGGTGGCTTTTGCAGGATTTGATCCTCTGTGATGCCTGTGCAATGCTCCACCAACTGAGCTATGAAGCCACTCAGTTGGGTGCACCTGTCAATTTAGTGGGCTCATGTGTTCCCGTGAAGGACTCATTAGCTACCTTCAGATTGCAGTACGAGGACGACGACAAGTACGAGTTCTCAGTTCTGAGCACACGCATTTTGAAGATTTTCGTTCTTTAATTTATTGTAATGCGCATGCCCAGTATAGAAAACTCACACTCGTAGTCCTTGTTGTACTCCAATGTCAAGGTCGCTAATAAATTAAGTCAAAGAAACTTTTATATTGAACGGATCTCTCTTCAAAATTGAATGGTATTGCACAGTGACTTTGTTTGGTGCTAATAGGGGTAAAAAGTGGACATTAATTTTTAGGAGTCAGAACACCAGTTAATTTGCAGATGAATATGTGATACGCAAAACAAAAACAAAATTATCTTTCTTTCTCTTACACTTAAGTACCGATTTGGAAAGTAACAGCTACATGTACAAGTTAATTTCAAAGGTTTAAATTCCCAAAACCACAAGTTTTGGATGAAATTATGTCAAGGCTTTTCTGGCAATTTTGGGTCTTTCTTCAGGTGGGTCCTATGGCTTGGTTAGGGCCTCAAACGGAGGATGCTATAAAGGGTCTGGCAAGGAAAGGAAAGAAACACATCCTGTTGGTTCCCATTGCATTTACCTCTGACCACATCGAGACACTTCATGAGCTGGACATAGAGTATTCAGAAGTGGCACATGAGGTTAGGTGTTGGTAGCATGATATTTTCAAAGTTTAGGATCATCATCATATCTTTGTTTATCCTCGGATAAGAGTAGCTTGTTGTATCTAATATCTCGGAGCATTGACCTTCCCCCTCCCCCCACCCCTCCCCTACAGAGGACAGACCACAACACCGGGAACTCCGTGCCCTGTCCTTTGCGAATAGTGTGTAGTCTCTTTACTTCCCATAGGGTTATGAATATTGAAGGCTTGTGAAATGGGGCCTACGGTTTATCGTCCGTATCCAAGAAGACTAGGGAGTCAAACCATTTGCAGATGTCAGCTATTTTTTAAGACCTTGAGTATTGGTGCGGTCGGAGTTTTTGATCCCGCGACCTCCCGTTCAGTAGTTTGTGCTCAACCAACTGAGCCAAAAGGTCGGCGGCTAAGATATTCCCAGCATAACATTGCCATTTCTTTATGCTGGTGTGCGTTCTTTTTAGGTCTCTGCGGTGCTAGTTTAAGTGTGTGCGTGGGTTTGTTGGTTTTCTACTCTTCTCCGCGGAGTTTTTTCCACGCGTTCTCCAGTTTTCCCCTCTCATCAGAAACCAACATACATTTGAGTTAATCTGCTTAAATTTCATGTGATTTGAATTGACTTAGGGCCTCCCCAGTTAGTAGAGCAATTGCTGTGATCAAGATAACCTTAAGATTTTAAGAAAGTCGCTATTACCATTACATTACCCGGCAAGGTAACTGACAACAACCAAGCTGATCTGTACAGTTATCTGTTTTCTACAGGCTGGCATAGAAAATATACGTCGAGCAGCCTCTTTGAACGACAGTACCACCTTTGTCCATGTAAGTAATGGGGTAAATTATTGTTTTGAACATAGTTACTTGTCACCTAAGGAGGGAGGGGGTGGGGGATCTCGTTACCTTTTTGGTCATCAGCTTATGCCAACAAGGATGCTCTTGCACGCAAGAGAGAGCAAGTTCTCCCAGTTTTCACGTTCACTGTGTTTTTGTTCTAGTAGAATAACCTCAGTATTGTTTGAAATGTGCTGGATGTATAATAATGCAATGTCTTTTAGATACATAAGTAAGTTCTCTCGGCTTTCGGAAAGCAAACAACTTCTTCGCGGGAATTCCAGTTCAATGATGTAGCTGCCCAGTAAATGGCAGCCATTTTAGGAGCTCCGTTTATTTTTCGTTCATTTTGGCTAAATATGTTTGATGAAGGCGCTAAGCACTTTTTGTAAAATGGAACGGATGATTGGTGTGGGGCAATCACACATGTTTTGGAAACATGAGACAGGGTTCTTCCTTTTTTTCTTCAGATTTTGAGAGTGTATTTGCATAACACCTGACTGGCAAAATTTTGAGCTTTGACTTTTATCCAAAGGCCGTTTACTTTGAGTGTACGTTTAGGATTTCACGGTCCGTCATTACTCATGTTCAAAACTGACCGATTGGTCCTCGGAGAGTTGGATCCAGAGAAAAGTGACATCAAAAAAATTTCAGCGTGTGAACGCAGCTTATTGATATACAGCTGTTTCGAGAAAGGTTGTCCAAAAGAAGCGTAAAAGCGTTCGCGACAATGCCGCAAAGGGAGTATGTAGTGAACGCCCAGAATCGAAGATGCCACGACCGTGTACAGTGAATACCTATGATAGCGAGCTATTTGGATGAAAGGGTTCTTAGGAGTATAGCGTTATTGAAGTGAAGCGCTCGCCCGCCCGCCATCACGCTACCAAAACACGCCCAAAAACTGTGGTTCTGCACGTGCGCCACGATTTTTGGTACATTTCTTTCATAAGTAAGGTTAAAGTCGTTAGTATCATGCTTTCTGATCTCTGTGAATCCCAAGCCTTTGTTACTAATTCATGGCCTGGATCATTTGACTGAATTCTGAAACTCACTCATATCTCAATGTCATTGACCATTGACAAAACATGAGCATGTATTTCTAGGTGACGTTTTCGATAGCATTGCCGTCATGTTTTCGTTGACTCAAACTGACAGTTTACCATAATGCCTTTCGGCATTGTCACGTACGCTTTTATGCTTCTTTTGGACAACCTTTCTCGAAACAGCTGTATACTGTATGCAAAAACGCGAGTTTAAAAGTCTGAAAGCTTAAAACTGCCGTGCTGCATATTGATTCTGTGGCGTACTGTGCGCGCATTGCATTCTTAAACTAGTGAGGCTTTGACGTCATTTCTCCTCGATTCAGCTCTCTCAAGATCTTAAAGTTAGCAATGGCAGACCATTAAATAGGAAAATTCCAGTTAAAATAAGCAGGTGTCTTCTTTTAATCAAGGCTTAAAACTTTGGTCGCTTGGTGTTTAGTTAACATAGTTTTAAAATGCAAAGAAAAATAATAATTAATTTTCTGGTCACAGTGGCACTCTAACATCCTGAATCATTAATTAAACGTCTTTCTTACCGATAGCGAGGCTGGCAGGACAATTAACAAAAAGGACTTCACAAGCTTAATTGTTTATTCATTCTCTTTCCTCGTCGTCAAGCAGTATTTTCATATACCCAAAGTTCCCTTTCGATGTTTTTTTAAGTTCTCTCACCCCTTTTTTTGTTTGTTTTGTTAGGCAATGGCCGACGTAGTCAAAAGTCATATGGAATCTGGTGTCAACTGTTCCCGTCAACTTCCCCTTCGCTGTCCTTTGTGCGTGAATCCCACATGTGGCCCCGCAAAAGAATTCTTTTTAAACGAAACAATTTAGCATTCAGATGTCATCGCATGAGCCATGTTGTTCAAAGCAGAAGGAAGCTAATCCTGGCAATTTTAGGAGAGACTGAATTTGTAGAGGTCCCATGATTTATGAGTCAAAAAGTGAATGAGTCAATGAATCATGAGTCAATGAGACTCACAGTCAATATAGCAACAATTTATTGATTAAACCTAAGCCCTCGTTTCAGTGATTAGGCCTAAGCACTCTGAAATTTTAGCTTTCATTTATGGTTTGGTTAACTGTACTAACTCATTGATTCATTGACTCTTGACTCATTGGTTCGTAAATAGTGTACTTTCGAAGTTGTAGAGTGGGAATTCTTCCCCAGGAAAAAAAATAATCTCATTCCCACTACCATTAGGACATAGAAGCGATCGTGAATTTTTGTTTGCAAGTGGGCAAGCTGTTACTTGCCTTCTAGCCGGATAACATGAATCAAAATGGAACGCATTGGTTACTATAAAACGTTTGAGTTCTAAACTTCTACGTTATTACTAAAGCCCAAAAGTAAAGTAATTTTTTCTTGTTTTAATTAAGAAAATATTAGAGGAAAAAAAAGACTTCGAGGACGCATATTGAAGTTTTTTAGGTAGCTGGCGAGTTGTTACTAGGGAGCTTTACCAACAACGACGGGAACGGCAACGAGAACGCCATCTCAAAACTTACATTCGCGTTATTGCAATCACTTCGAGACTATTCCAGGCTTTTTAATATGACAAAGGTGTAGCAGCCCTCAGGAATTAGAATGAAACCGTTATGAGCGGCGCTTAATCTCCAAGTGCTGTCGTTGTCCATAAACCTCAAATTTGACAATTTCACGTTGTTATTTTGCAGACGACGGCAAAGAAATGGACAAAAACTAAGAATGCACGTACAGAGCGTGCAAAGCTATTGTTTTTGCCAACTAAATATGCAAATTTGTGACCTTCCTGTTGCCATCGCCGTTGTCGTTGCTAAAGCTTCCTACTAGTAGCCTTCTTGACGGATAATGTGAATCAAAATGAGAGGCATTGGTTACTGTCGAACGTTTGAGTTCGAAACTTCCACCTTACTGATAGTGAATATTTTTCTATATTGTTTTCAAGTAATAAAGTAAGAGAGGACCGATATTTAAGCATAGTGGTATTTAAGTTTATGGGCCAGTTCCAGTGTCAACTGGAAGGAGGTAATCATTTTGCCATTTGCTAAGCGTGATGACGTTAAAGATTTTTCGCTCTAATCTGTGGCCAGGATGAGATCTGAACCCGGAGCATCGGAAAACAATGCCAGCGCGATAACCACTGGGCCTCGCTTATTCCAAAATTCGAAACGAGTTTGTAAATCCACTCTGGTTAGAAGTGTGCACTGAGAAGGTTAATGTAAGCAATAGGTGTATTTAAATAAAATTTGCAAATGAGATATCTGGTTTTCCTAGTGAATGTACATATGATAGAAAATTTTAGCCCCAGTCAGGAAATGAGACATTCCTAACATATGCTTGTTAAAGATGATGTAAAGCCATGCTTTACGGAAAATATGTATTCTCTGTTATTTTCTTGACATTGTTTTTAACGCAAAAGTTCAAAACTGTTAAGAGATCTAATGAAATATCAGATGTACGTAGTGAAAAACTGTGAAACAAGGATCCCGAAATGCAAGGAAGAATATTCATCACTGATTTGCACGAACTCGCATTCACTTAATTATGTCCTGAAATGCGGGTAATTACATTCACGTTGGCTTGAAACAGTTACAACACTTCTAAGACAGTCTCTTTAGAACGAATGACGCTGCAACACTGTATCACTTAACAGCAATATTATGATACAATATGAAACACCGATTATTTCCAAACAAGGTGTGGTCATTTTTTATGACATATTAAGTTACCTTGACACGGAAACTTAGCAAAAATACCCTATATATTGGATTTTGTTGCTCATATCTCAAAAAAAAAAAACTCCGTGAGCCCCTTTTTTATTTCTGTGATCAGAAGGCCGAGATGAAAATTTCTGCCACGTTAAAAACATTCTGTGCTGCAGAATAAGAGCCACCTTAAAAAAATCACAGAACTAAAGTAGCTCTGAATCCTCTATGTAGAATTTTTTTACTGGGTTGCCTTATAAGGCAAACCCAGTCGAGGTCTTCGTTAAGTTTGTTTGTTTTCATTTTTTTTCTTTTTTTTAGTTTTTTTTTTTTTTTCCGTGTCGGTAAAAGTCTTGCCTGTCACTCCCCTGGTAAGTGGTGTCTTTGTGTATAGAGCCTTCTGGGCGTATTTTCTTAGGATCGAGAGGGTAGTGGAATTGCGTAGATTTCTCTGGTGGGCACAGTAGAATCATTAACTTAGCCTGCAATGGCGTCGAAAGTCATGCAACGCGAATGGCGTTTTAGTGGATCCTTAAACAAAATATACCCAAGCTCAATAATGGAAAGTCAGTTGTATAAACTAGGCATGAATCTCAAAAGCGACGAGTACTGGACCTCGACAACAATCTATCGCCCGTCGAGACGAAATCAAAGTGAGCAGTATTTACCTGAAGTACATGGTAATTTGACACAATTGAGTTTCTTGTCTTCACGCACGCAATGAAATAGGAAGAGGTTTTCGCCTCTAAGAGCAAATATGTTGTTTGTTGCAATAAAATTTTGGCTGGAAAAGGATTCCGTAGTATTTTCTGCCTTTGTGAATTATAATATCATGTTGTGTATTGAATTTTCGAGCTTAAGGTTGAAATGTGATATGGGAGAAGTTTTTTAGTATTGCTCTGTAAGCAGGAAGGGTTCACAGGCCTGTTGGAAGCGTGCTAGAGTTTCAACAAAATCAGCCCCAAAATCAGTGAAAACTTGTGACGCAGATGAATAATAAAGTAGCTGCTATTTCCAAAATGATGGAATTACCTGGTGATAAATAACGTCGTACGTGTCTTGGAGAGTAAATTTTGACTTTGCATAAATAAGAGTTGGGCGATTGTGATCTTTGTTTTGACTTCGCTCATTTCATTGTCAAACTTTATAACACTTGACAGAAAAAGAAACTTACAAAAACCCGGTATCTTGCCATCATTTGACACAGATGCTTCACTGTTTGGCGAGTAAACATACAGCGGTAACTTAATCACGGCGCCCGCTGAATTCCGGCCATGTCACTTTCGATTTTGCAATTTACTTGAACGTAGCAAAAATCTCCCAAAATGTTTGTCGCTGATCGTAACTTTTTATATTCTATATTCACGGTTCAAAATTAATGTTGTTTTGATGTCGTAAATATTTTATTCTCGATCGACCGTCCGGGGAACTTCCTTCTGCTCTTTCTGAAAACTGTGTATCAATAGTTATTTGCTTTTTCATCAATATTTGTTTTGCATAAAGCAAGCTAACAAGATCTGTACCTTGCTGAGTTCGCATTTGTTAGAGTTAATAGTATTTTCGGTCCGATGCTTCTGATTTAAGAGGGGTACATTATTTTGGTCTCCCATCCAAACACTAACCCCGCCCGGCAGGGCTTAACTTCAGTGAACTTTAGTATTAGAAAGCCTTCAGATGCTCAGAGGGCACACTTGTGGTAAAACGAAGTTGTGAGGGAACTTGAAAATTATCAACATGTCAGCCCAGAAGCCAATGTTTCTCGCTTCTCTTTTATTTGTTATTCTTCAGAGACTGGAATGCTGTATTTCAATACCACACAATTCAGTGCCTTCTGATTTTCTGTAGCACGTACCACAGGCAACCCAGTGTATGCTTCACAGAAGCATCTCGTTTAACTTTGCAGGAAGTTTCATCTTGCCCTTCATTTTGAGATATGAGCAACCAAAGACAAAATAAAGGGTGCTTTTACAGGGCTTGCCCGTTTCCACGGTCACAAAGTACGTCACAATAATGACTGCATCCTATTCAGTAATAAGTGGTGTTTCACATGGTAAACACGCCAAATTTCAGCGCGATCGACGGAAATGGCGGCCTCCTACGAATCCTACAAGGATGGCATTTGGGCGTGCAATTTTCTATAATTAACAGTGGGAACGAGAATTTTTAATTTTGTCGATGGATGTAAAATAAAGTGTCATGTGGAGAAACGTTTTATGACAAATCCTTAATTCTATTTCTTTTCTTTGCTGCTTGCATTCTCAAAGCTTGAACTAAAAATGGAATATCATGAGAAAAAGTCAAATGTGCAGGACTGAATACTTCGTAAAGCAAAAGAAATTAGTCATCATCAAGTATTACCTCATCATAAAATAAAAGAACGGCTTCTTGAACTTTCTGCCTCCTCTTCATAGCGAGTCTAAGTGCGAAGGTTTTGTGATGGTGAATAAAAACTAATTTTCATGAGAAAAACGTCGCATTTAGACTCGCTTTGAAGAGGAGGCAGACATGAGCTCGGAAATGGCCTATTTAGCGTGCTTCCACGGTGTTTTAGTACCAGTCTGACGTCCTAGTTGTATCTTGGAGTCCCTAATTTATTCAATGTAAAGTAGACAATCTTGCTTGCTTTAGCTTGGGTAGTTGACCCTTAAGCCTTTGAACTGATTTCAGTACATAGTGAGATCTTTTTTATGCCTGTCCTTCCTTTCAGCTTCACCCAACAAAGCATCGTTGAAGGTTCCTTAAACACGCCTTCATCAAAGGATTTTTTCACTTCCAGCTTTCAAAGGGACAAATATTATGCTGGGATGCGTAGGCATTGTCGTCAGGGTGCCAACGATTGTCTTTACTGGTTCGATATGCATGCTCGATTTAAGTTTGGATTCCAGTGCCATTTTTCCTTTTCCTTTAGTTGTCAATCGGGTCTCGCTGAAATGCCCAATAAAACCAAGACAAAAGCAGTTTCATTGGCCAATCACAACAAAAAGAGAAAATCCAACGAGCTAATCAGTGCGCAAAGCATTTTTTCATGTACGCATGTGCCTCTTGCTGTACGTAAGCGCGGGAAAAAGTGTGGGGGCCGAGAATATGGCGCGAAAATTTCAAGCAAAACACACCAAACCGCTCAAACGTGATATAAAACAAAACAAATTACGAAAATAGCTCCGGCCCTGCAGGGAGAAATTTCAAACTCTCTCGAAATCCTGTGTCCACTCCAACAGGACTGCCATTCCAAATGAAAGTTCTTACCGATTAACTCCACATTAATTAGCCAAGATTCTTTGAAAATTCAGAGGTGTTGCTCAGACGCTTTTAGTACAAAGGCTGCAAATAAAAATATTGTTTTTGTCCTGACTGAGGGTCTTGATCACGACAAATTATTATGGCTAACTAAAGTATTTACGCAAGAAGGCAGGCAAAAATGCGAAAATGCGTGACGCAATACTCACGGATTTGATATAAGGTCAATTGACGTAACTTTGTAACTAGTAAAGAAGAGAAGTCATATCCAAGGTTTTGTGGCATCGATTGTAGCATCGATTGTTCATGTTCTCCCCCAGCATTCGAGCCTTCTGAAACATCAAGACTAGTGCATCAGTGGAAATTCAAAGGCGTCTCTAGTTCACGATTCCTAAAAGGCAGCCATGAATACTGCCGTTTTCTTGTGTCTTTTTATTGTTAGAAGTCATTCTTCGAGCCCTGAAGGTAAGTTAATTCAAAGCTTTTTGCAAACAAGGCTTTTAAACAAGTCGCGTTCTGGAGGAAGACTACAGCACATCTCAACTTCTCCAGTAGCAAAAATCTACTCTATGTTGTCGGTTTAGCGAAATTTAAAGTTATCTTTAGGGAGTGTGTGATCATAGCAAAGTGGACGTGATACTGTAAAAGGCTAGTCTTTGTGCGAAGAGTTTGTCTTAACAAAAGTAGATTTATTGTTGACTTGAGAACTATGCTGGAATTTGTATGGATCACTGTTAAACTATGCATTGCAAGGCAACCATCCACCGGTGTTAACTGTGCAATTAAGCGTTTGGAACTAGGCAGGGGTATTTTGTAAACGCCGAAAGCAGAATGATATCGCCTCCTTTTTTCTACAGAAGATCTCGACTAATAAAGTTTAGGCACCGATTTTAAAATGGTGAGCTTTCACTTTCTGAAGTTTTCTAAATGGTTAGATTTTAGTTATTGTCGCGTATGTTTACAGTTATTCGGCTTCAAAAGGTAACGTTTAGCGTTTAGAATTCGGCGTTCGGCAATCGCAGTACCATCACGCATCGATCGAATTGACTTTCGTCACCCCAATGAATTTTGCCTGGTCAGGATTAATACTTACATCTCAAGCAAAGTCAATCACGTTCTCTATTGTGCAATCGATGAAGATCTTAAATATTACAGTTCAATTGAATGAATCATAACTTTTGCAGAAAACTTAAACATGCGCCACGGAAGATTGTCTGGAGATTTCGTGGATGGCGACATAAAGGTGACAAAAGCAGAGAAAGCGAGAGGTTCCATAACAAACCTGAAATGGCCAAATGGCATCGCTGTTTACGAAATCCATAGTTCTCTGTGTGAGTATATCGTATTATGATCATACAATTCCTTAATCGATAAACTACGAATGTCACTAAGAAAATTTATCCAGCTTGCCATTTATTGTCTTAGATTTATGAACCAGTTTTTTGTGAACTTGAAGACCAGTACATACAAATACACACATTCATATGAAAATGACCAAAACGAATAAAACGGAATAAACCTTTATCACTGATTTTTTAAAAAATATTGAAAGCCTATATAAAAAGCAGTAAAGACCTATAAAATATTAAGAGGCAATTTCTCTTCCTTTTGTTTTTTCTAGTAAAGGAAAAAAAGGCAATGAACGCAATACAACAAGGCTTTGCCGAGTGGACACAAAACACGTGTGTTCGGTTTAAAAATAGAACCAAAGAAGCTGCTTATATCTTATTCTACAGGGGATCAGGGTAAGTATCATTTATAGGAAAGTATACACCGTATCTACAGCACGGCCTGCTTGTTGCTCTTCCACTCGATTCGTTTACTTTAGTGTGTAATTGCGTTCGACGAAGGAGAACGGAGAACGTTTTCTAAGCAAGTTGTTTGTCGAAAACGATAAAACGTTGATTCACTCAACCTGTACCCTGCGAGCAGAGTCTCTTTCGATCTTCCCAGATAAGTTGGGAAGAGGAAAGTAGACTCTGCCAGCCGGCTCTTCATTTCGTGTTGAGCATGCGCTAAAAATTCAAACGTATTTGGCAGTCAGTCACGCGTGACTAGTAACCGCAAAACCACAAAACCAAAACAAACAGTTGGGATATTTTCGAACAACTCTGACAAACACACGACAACGATAAAGGTAAAGGTACACCTTATTTAACGTCGGAAGTGCCTTTACTCTCTAGAGAGTATTCTCCCAGGAAGCCGACGGTGTGCTCATTTTACCCCCCTCTTTCCGCCAGTGCTCCGTTTTAAGGGTATTTAAAGTTACTTAGGCTACACTGAAAGGAAAGAAGTCGAAACAAGGATGTGAGATCCGGGGATCGAACTCGGGACCTCTTGCACCAAGGCCGCGCACTAACCGACTGTGCCACCCTTGCTCCTGTTAACCAAGGAATCATTTCCCTGGAAACTGAAGATAGTTCAAGTTTTTAAAATGCCATTTCAATTTTTCTGAAAAAATTAATAGGTTTCTCAATTCTGGCAAACTACGTTTCTGTAACCGACATACGGAGGAAATACTCATGGGAATTTAGACAGTTAAAAATTGTCACGCTGTTGTAAATTTATACTGATGATGGCGCGTGGCGACTGATCATGCGCACAAATAAAAAAACAGGTTTGACAAGTCGAAACTGGACTTTTGAAGCAAGCAACCGTGGTCAATCTTCCTGCCGGTGTACGTTGGATCAGTGGCTTGATCTGATCGGCGTAATTACAAGTTGAGAAACCAAATATTTTAAGGAAGAGCCGTATCGGCTCTTGTTTGAAACTGGACTGACTCATCCATTTCTTTGGATGAGCGGCAAATCAAAGAAAGTCAAGCCGACTGGCAGAGTCAGACTTAGTATTTTACTCTGTCTAACGCCAGACGATTTTATTTGTCAATGGGGAACCCCTGTGAGTTAATGGATTAAGTCTTTTCTACATTTCGTCTAAGAACGTTCTTGGAAACTTTCTGTACCTCGGGAAAAGTTGAATTTGAAGATTACTCACTTTTCATTCAACAAAGAGACTAATTAATTTTATTTCCTTTCCTTTTAAGTTGCTGGTCTCACGTGGGAAGAACCGGAACCCGGCAGCTTTTATCTCTTTCAACCGCTTGCTGGCATGGTGGAATTGTCGCACATGAGATAGGTTCGTGTGTGTTGCATAAATGTTGAATCATTGCTAACCGTATTCATGGTGCATTGGTGAAGATTGCTCGATCTGATTGGTCCAGAGCAGTGTCATGACTTTGACATGGATATTAGTGAGCCATGGCAATGATGAAAGAAACTAAATGAAGATAGTAATACACGGAAAAAAAATTTCTTTCTTGTACTGCAAAACAACACCCTGAGTCTCCAAAAGTCGATCTTTTTGTCTCTTCATATTTACCTCAATAGCACTCCGATTAATCCTGTTCTAGCTTAGGGGATGTTTACATGGGAAAACTCGCACCGGCGCGAGTTTCACACCGGGATGAAGGGACACCCAGATCAAAAAAGTACAAGCGTGAGTCCAAATTGCAAATATGTCGTCCATCAGGAAAAGTACGCATGTGCTACCCGTTCCAGCACACAGGGAGGCCGATTTCACACCGGAACGAGTGGTCGTTCCTCGTTTACATGATCCCGTTGCGAGATTTCGCGCCGGAACGAAATTTCCGCTCCGGTGCAGCAACCGGGGTGAACTCGACCCGGTGTGAGTCGCCCCAGCATGGGTGGTATCATGTAAACTAATACAGAGCTAAGAGAGGGAACCGGAGTGAACTCGCGCTCGTGCGAAAGTCGCCCCGGTATCATGTAAACACCCCTTTACTTCACAAACACTGTGCAACACGATCACTGAGATGGAATTGAATAATAGCAAAATGGTAACTAACACGCGAATGCTTGTTTTCGAGTGGCATTGTTTCTGCTGTTGCTGTTGTCGAAGTTGTTTTTAGACTTAAATTTCCAGCGTCATGTTTATGTGATACAGCAGACAACAAATTGCGGGATGCTGAATTTCATAAAAACATTAAAATTTTATTATTCTGACTTATCACTCTCTTTTTACATAGTTAGTCATTGTATGTAGCTCACAGGCAAGAAATCAGCTAAAACAAAGGAGTTTCTAATATTCTTGGTACAACGAAAATTTTACCGTTTACCGTGAACGCAATGCTAAATCTGTTGCTGCTATAAAACCGTGATCAGTGACGCCGGCTTATTCTCTCTCATTTCACTCCTTTCAGTACTTGCTCGATAAATGATGGTCTGGTTTCTTTCAGTTAAACTAACAGCAGATTTGCTCAACGTTTTCCTTTTGCCGTCAAATTTATTGCGACTTTATGAGATCAGTCTATTTTTGGAAAAAAATTTCAAATGACTTCAAATGAAATCGTATAATTAGTTTTACTGTAACACTTGCGTCACACGATCAGTTTCTACAAAGTTTTCTCTAGGCAAGAACCAACTAACTGGCTTCAGAGTTTTGTTGTGTGTCATTGTTAATAGAGCGGGCACTCAACAGATATTAGGGCCGTTTATAAGAGAGAAAATAAGCCCCGGCCTACTCTGGCCGCGGCTTACATAAGACGCGAACACCCCGTATAAATGGAACAAAATCTTCGTTCAAGGCTTTCTCAAGCCGCGGCTTATCCTGGCGGGGTAGTTTATCCTCGTATAAATAGTTTCTTTCGCCTATTATGTCCGCCGCGGCCAGAGTAAGCCGCGGATTATTTTCTCTCGTATAAACGGCCCTATTATCTACCCCAAGCGGGTCTAAAATTTGATATAGAACACAGCATTTTAAAAGACTCCATCATGGCCGTAGCTAGCGGCGGGGCAAGTGGGAAAGATATTCAAAAGATAAATTAATGTAGTCTCCTTCTGGAGTGTTGGGCAGATAGTTTGGACTTAACTTATGTTACCTTTGAATCTTTTCACAGCCGATTCGCTCGTTTTGATTGATAAAGATATTTTTGAGGAAAATCCATTTGGAGACATCATAGACTAATCTGTTACTTAGCGATTCATCAAAAGTTCAATACGAATAATAACTTTATTGGGTAAACACAAATTACTGGTAAAACCAGTCGTTTACAAAACCTTAACCTCTAAAAGTACCTGTCTTTCTAAACTTGGACTGATTAATGTTTACTTATGACGAAATATCTATGAAAGTAGCACTTCCGTGCCTCTGCATTCCAAATTTTTTCTGGGAGAGCATTCCCTCCCCAGACCCTCGTAAGGGCTGGGGCCTCCGGCGCTCACTTCATTGCACCCCCCCCCCTCCCCCAGTCAAAAATTTCTCGCTATGGCCTTGGACTCTATTCTATCAGTGTTTAAAAACAATGGCAAGGATTTTCTTCTCCCACAGGTCACGCCTTAGGCTTTTATCATGAACAGTCTAGACCAGATAGAGATCAATACGTTGAAATCAAGTATGCAAATATCATGGATGGTAAGTGTAAATTGGAATTTATTTATACAAATAGTTGTGTATCGCGTTCGGGGCACATTGTCAACCAGGCACAAACTCAACAAAACAACTTCTATATTTGTACCGTTTATGAAAACTAGATAGCAAAAAAATGTGCGAAACAAGGTTGGTGAAAGGGACGGAAAGGACAAAAGAAAAGCTAAAGGAAAACAAGACAATGAAGAAAGATCAAGAAAAGGTGAAAACTTTCGTGAGTGGTACAACAGTAGGTCGACAAACGTTGAATAAAACTACAAACACCGTTACCGATACCGTTACCAAAAACTCCGAACGAAGTTGCAATGGAATGGGAAGTGGGAAAAACTGTTGGTCCCAGGCCCCGTGAACAAAAACGAGGATAAATGAATGAGGAACCTGAGTGATCCTGGCACTTAACGACTTAGCAAGACACCTAAAAAACTGAGGTGGCTTCCACGGGATTCGAACCCATGACCTCTGCAAAGCCTGTGCAATGGGTATGAAGCTACACAGTTGGGAGCAGGTCAATTCTTTTGGGTTGATTGGTTCGATTCCCATGAAGGGCTCGATGAATGAAACGAAATGAAATGACCAATGCATCGCAGAGGTAATGTGTTCTTATCTCGTTGAAGCCACCTGAAATTTTCAGGTGTCTCTAAAAGACAATTGTTTGAATTGTCCAGCTATAAGTGCGAGAATCACTCATTTGTCTATAAAGGTGACGAAATACGAGATACAAAAACCCTCAACTTGTCGCGCAACATTGTTTATTTGCAAGGTTGGGTCGATGTTTCGCGTTTTTCACCTTGCTTGATCAACTTGACCCGCAACAAAAACATTTGTTGCGGGTTGAAGAAATGCAAGGCGCTGATTGGTTGATTTGCTAGTACACGAGCACATTTGTTGCGCGACAAGTTGTGAGCTTGAAGAAAAACGAGCAACAAAGCCAAAATTTGTTGGTCAGAGTAGACCCTCGCTCTACGTTTCGCAACAACTTTCTTCAACCCGCAACAAATGTTTTTGTTGCGCGACAAGTTGATCATGCAAGGTGAAAAACGGGAAACATCGACCCAAACTCACAACGAAACAATGTTGCGCGCCAAGTTGAGGGTTTTTGTATCTCTTAATTCGCCGCCTTAACCAACACTTCAAACATACATTCATTTCACTTCAAAAACGAGGATAACATGCAAATTTGGCGGGCTAAAGCAGTTTTATTAAATTCTCAACCTCGGATAATGTAATTGTAGCTTTCTCATTAGTTCACTGGATCTCGGTTATCAGCCATTATACCTGCCTTTGACCTTATATGGAAATGAATGCGGCAAATGTCGCTCAGCATAAAATTTTGGGCGCCCGAAAATCACATCACGTTACGGTCGTTTCTTAAACTTAAAAAAATTTAGCAAAACCGAAGGTTGAGAATTTAATAAAACAATTATACCATTCGCCCTTGTTGGATATGAGATTGGTAATAGCCAACTTGGCGCAACGCGACTCGTTGGCTATTTACCATCTTGAATCCAACGCGGGCTCATGGAATAATTGTTAAATATTCTTGACTCGTTGAAATGTCTTTCTTTGATTCTTAACAGATGCTTTAAACAACTTCAAAAAATACAGTGCAGATCAAATAAACTCAATGGGAACTCCATACGATTATGGATCAATCATGCATTATGGCGAAGCATACTTTTCCAAGAACGGAAAACCCACAATAATTCCTAAGAAAGCTGGAGTAAGTAATTTGAAATATGAAAAGATAGACGAAGGTCTTACTTTTTTATCTAAAGGCCCCTTGTAGAAAGTCTCTCTCTCCTCCCCAGTCGCTCACGTATTCGCGATTCCGCTGTCTGAAGTGTGTGCAGACACGAATGACGAAAGATCCATCAGGCGGTGAGGTGAACTGGAGAACAACGAATCATATACCTGCACTCACTCTTTCATTTTTTCAATGCGAAAAGTCCCCTTCGGAGCCTGTGCTCTGCTCAATAAACGACGAAGACGTCATTTTGAAAACCACTGATTTAATTATAAAAACTTGCAGGTTGAAGACATCTTGGAAGCTCAGAGTAATGATGAAACCAAAGCCTTTTCAGAATAAAGTTGACAAAGTTACAAGACAAATTTGATTGTTCAGTTATTTATACGATTTTCATTTAATTTGAAACTCTGGTCTATCTTAAATACACAAATTGATTTCATACGTACTGTTTAACTTGTTCACATGTTGCAGTCTACAAATGATCCATGCATTCAAAATGTTTTTAGCATTTATGTATTATGTGCTTTTGACCTGACAATGAGGTTGCTAACGTAATTTCTAACAGAAGACTGACTACGTTTACCGAATACGCAATTAGCCAATCACAGTCTTATTTTACTGTCCCGGTATCCTAGGATATAAAGTCACTAACCTGATATCGAACAATTATGTTATTGTGACTTTCAAGAATACTAATGTTGCCATACGATAAACTAAACAAAACTTAAAACAAACCTCGTCATTGATAATTTAGCAGTTGTTTTCCGGTTGAAAAAATATAAAAACCTTCTTACAAAAACTAAACTCTGAGGGGATATCCAAGTAATTTAATGGTTTTTGATCAAGCAGCATAAGGCTACAACTTTCCGTAATCCGGCCACGAATACGAATCGCTCTAGAACATATCACCAATTTTTATTGCCATTTGTTGATAACGTTTTAATTCTCCTGCTTTTATTCCATAGGTTTCAATTGGAAACCGTCGAGGAATCAGTCAAATGGATGCTCAAGAAATGAGACTGATGTACAATTGTGATGCAAACGGTAATTTAAGTTGCTACGTAACGTATTCCACAAGAATACTGCAATTCCTGCAGTTTGGTCTTGCATCACATCACTTCCTTTAAAGATAACGAACTAAATGATGTCCGTTTTTACCATTTTAGTCTGGTAACTCAAAAAGAATTACAAGATATCTGCAACGAAATAATCCTTTTTTTTTCTTAGCTACAACATCAAGCCCAGTGACGATAGGACTTTTCCCTGTCAATGGAAGTAAGTTGACGTCATTTTCAGCGAACGATGACACCTACGCGCCAGCCCGATCTCAGACTGAGAGACAATTAAAGAATTTTGTTTATTTGCATCCAGCCACAATACACAGAGATTTCATAAAGGCCTCAAATAATCAAGAATCTACCTTTCTTTCCAGGTCTGTGCACATTTGACAAAGGTCTGTGTTTGGGATGGAAACAGGAATCATCGGACGAGTTTGACTGGACTTTGCTATCTGGCAGCACACCATCTCGAGGTACAGGACCGCTATCAGGCCATGGTGGAAAAGGTAGGCTGTTTCTGCGCATGCTCTTTAGATGTGGTCCTTATGTCCTCACAATTTGTCCACGGCGGTGTCCAACTGGAAAGCTCTGCTACTTCGGTCACCGTACACTTATGAACTAATTTTCTGTTGATAGTCCTGTGGCCTGCCTGTGTTTTTCCCAATGTTCTTCTACAATATAATCATCATTTATAATGTGAGCAATAAAAGAAATTGAATTTGAATCAACCACCTCAAAAAAGATAATCAGAATTTTTCTCTCGGTTTTCCCCGTTACCGTCCATGCTTATCGCGATTCTGATGTTTTCCAGTCTGGGAGTATAAATTCAGCTACGCCGCCCTTGAAACGCAGTCCTTTTGACGGTTCTCCTCTTCTGGAGGGGGTTCGTAAGGCTCTACGTCCGACGTTCGTCTCGTTGCATACTCATTGCTTCAGCAGTCGCGGTGAGGATGTTACGCAAGCTTCTCCTTTTTCAAGTGATTGTCTCATAAAAATGTTTTTGTCTTTATTGAGATTGTGAAAACTTGCGTAGACGTTTTGCATAGAGGCGAGACAATAAAACTTTAAAGCATGGACAAGTTTTGTTTTTGCGATTTTGTTTTACTAAACCAATTATTTTGTGGCATTGCCTTTAAGTGTCGTTGTCTTTGCTTTGCGCGGTTGAAGTTAGAGTGCCCCAGATCAGTACATCATGGTTGTCCAGTTATTAATAATAATCGAACCCAGGCCACATTTGTGGGAGGCGATCGATCTCACCACAACGTCAGACCTGTTCACCAGGGCTCCCTCAGTTGATCTCAGTTGCATTTGTTCGAGATATAGGACGAAATCCAAGATTGAAAACGTGTTTTGAATAAGATGTTATTCTCAGTTTTTCTTCCAATTCAAAAACAATTTTTTCCATGCAGTTTATGGATTAGTTCCACAATATGAAATTAAATACTCAAGACCAAATTTTCTTTTTACTCTAAGGAAAATACATTTATGTGGAGGCATCCTGGCCGAGGCAGACAAATGACACCGCTAAGCTATCTTTCTCATATATTGGAAGCGGTCAGTTTTGTATAACGTTCTATTATTTCATGCATGGCGTATCAGTGGGAAGGCTTAACGTTTACAACGAAAATCAGCTGATATTTAATAAGTCAGGAGGCCAGGGACATTTTTGGAAAAAGGCCGAGGTCCTCCTGAGTGCAAATGGACTGGTGAGTATTGAACAACTTTCACTAATTTGGATCGCCAAGGAATGTTTCTCTTCGGGGACAACTTAAGAACTAGACTTTATTTCCGTCACGCAAGGTCTTCGGGCTCCTTTCCCGAAACACGGGAAACGTGTATTCTACTTAAATAAGCATTGTCTATCAAATCGAGTACTAAAGGAAATCTTGGACTTATAGAGCGCACCCAATGACTGGCCAAATCTAGTTGGTCGTATTCTCCAGAATAGCCAACTAACTTATAGTCCTGTTTTTGTTGTTTGATTCAAATATATGTTGATAGAATTAACATTTTAGTTGTAGTTTTCTAGGCCTTTATTGAAAGTTCTTGTTCAATTTAACTGGAAAAATTTTCTCTTTGGTTTGTCTGAATTACCGTCCGAAAAGTCGAACTTGTTTAACTTGTTTCGAGAAAGGTACAAGGGACATTTGAAGGCATGACGGGAAACGGGTGGCAAGGAGACATTGCTATTGATGACGTTGCACTGAGACACGGAAGTTGCTTTGGTTCACTACCGCCATCAACAAATTCAAAACCCACCGTGGCCTCTACCCCACTGCAAACAGCAGCACCACCCCTCCGAGGTTTGTAAGTCGTTTTCATACTCTTAATTAACAAAAGGTCTTTCTCATGGTTCTCAATTTTCCTTTATCACCTCCTTTCATAGGACTAAGAGACCATCCCCAAATTGGTCTTGTCCCCATCAGCAAAAGAAAAGGGCAATTTTTTTAACCAAGGTTTGCGGGAAACTAAGCAATGGGCGAAATCGGCCAATAGACCTTTTTGCAGAGGAGGAGCAAGGGTGGCACAGTCGGTTAGTGCGCGGCCTTGGTGCAAGAGGTCCTGAGTTCGATTCCCCGATCTCGCATCCTTGTTTCGACTCCTTTCCTTTCCGTGTAGCTACTAGCTTTAAATACCCGTAAAACGGAGCACTGATGGAGAAGGGGGAGTAAAATGAGCGCACCGTCGACCTTGGGTTTGTCAGTTTAATTACTGTTACGAGTTATCGACGTTAAATAAGGTCTACTTTACTTTACTTTAGATACGGCGGCCATTTTGATTTCTATTGTTTCAAATAGCTATTATGGCATTCCCAGATACATATTAATTTGCCCTCGAGCATCCCATAATGTCTTTTAAAACAATGGAAATCAAAATTGCCGCCGTATCTGCAAAAAGGTCTATTCAATAACGCTCTGTTCCGGGTATTTCAAATGTAAATGCTACGTTATAATGCAAATACAATACACAAAGAATCTTAACCCCGGGAGATTTGAATTGGGTACATCATTTGGTATATTGTTAATTTTCGTGCAAAAGGTGGTTTAAAAAGGTACAATTTTCTGACGCAGATGGGGACAAACGTGATGCCAGATTCTTGCTCTTGGGTAATGGACTTTTAATAGAACCAAATTTTCGAGCTTCCTCGAGTCTCTTCCCACCGAGGTGGCACACAGTTTCGTTAGAAACGTTTCCCGTCATTGGCTTGTGAACAAGGACATTCATACAGAGTAGGCTGAGAATACGCAAATATGCAGGACACAAAGACAGGAAAGGGATGATGATAAACCTCATCTCCTCAAAAAACTCAAACTGGAGAGCAAAAAAATATTTTGACTTTCTTGAACCATCGAGCGAAGGAGGCTTCATGTTGCACTTGTTCACCTTATAAAGACCTTGAAAAATCGATCAAGAAGGCCGGCCAGCCTCAATTACAGCATAGGAATTATTTGTCAAATACGTTTCTCATCTAATGATTTTTCTATTTTGAAAAATGAAAAACTCACTGTTTAGGTTGCGGAATCAAGCCATCCACGTCACGCATCGTTGGAGGCGTAGACGCAAAAGTCAACGGCTGGCCATGGCAAGCAATGCTGTTAACATCATCGCCCGAAGAGCAGATCTGCGGAGGTTCACTTGTGCATCCATTTTGGGTGGTGACCGCTGCTCATTGTGTTGCTTTGGCTTACTCACCATCAGATTTGAAAGTGAGGTAAATACATAATATAAAATACTTGAATTAGTTTGCGAAGTATACAGTCCTGTTAAGAGTAACGAGGGGATTTTAAGTATGTGCAATTATGACTAATTGTCGAATGTGAAAAGCTATGTGCATATACAGTACGTGATCGTAAGTTTCCCTGTTACATTTCCAACCATAGAATCATTCTTGCAATACTCAAATGAAGGCCAGCTTGCAATCTTTGTGGCCACGCATTGAGAGCCTTTTTCATAATCAAAGTTTAAAATAATCATTTTAAATTATAAAAACTCTCCAGTGACAAATTCTTTATGTTCATAGTTCTTTTACCATTGAATTCTTCTTGAGTCATTGCAATCTTATAGTGCAACGCACCTTACAGTGGCCACCCAACAAACGTTCACATTTGACAACTACGTGTAAATACGTCATCTCAACAACCCATGCAACGGTGTTCAAATTAACAACCGTACGAACTTTGCAAGTAGGCGTGACTGTCAGTGAAATTCGCACAACCTGATTGGCGGATATTTTGTCAAAAACCTTGTTAGATGGCCACAGTAAGGAGCGTCGAACTGTAACACCTGTTATATATAATTATTATATTTGCTTGGATTTCCAATTTATTTCTGTCTGATCTTTGATGAGTTTGTTTATCTAAGTTCCTTATATTTTTCAATCTTGTGTAGATTAGGTGCTCACTACGGACAAAAAGTATCCGGAACCGTTGGTACTGAGCAGACTATAAACGTTGCAAAAATCATAACCCATGAAAACTACAGCAAGCCAGTGACGTTCGCTCATGACATAGCTCTTATCAAGCTTGCTCAACCTGCTATCCTTGGCAGAGGAGTTGGAGTGGTTTGCCTACCAAACTCAAGCAATGTTCTACCAACCGGGAGCCCAAATCAAAAGGGATGTTGGATAACAGGGTGGGGAACATTATCTGCAGGTGGAAAGAAACCCAATGTACTGCAGCAAGCCTCGGTCCCGTTGGTTTCAAATGGAAATTGCTCCCTCGCTTATCCAGGCAAAATTGATAACTCCATGTTATGCGCCGGTCTGGATGAGGGTGGAGTCGATACTTGTCAAGGTGACAGCGGTGGACCGTTGGTGTGTGAAATCAACGGAAGATGGTATCTTGAAGGTGTTACCAGTTGGGGATACGGGTGTGCTGCTCCTCGAAAGTATGGTGTATATGCAAGGGTTGGTTCTGAAAGATCATGGATTCTCGGCAAGATTTTGATGACCCCGCTTACTCCACCGGTAACATCCCTTCCACCACCCCCTCCGTCCCCCCCGACACCACCAGCACAAGGTACGTCTTAATCAGTTAGTACCAATTAATTTTGCGCAAAAAAAAAAAAAAAAAAGGAGAAATGTAATGTATCAAAAGACAACTTGTTGCAGAGGAAAGCCGCCAAGATCAGACACCTTTATGAGACGTTTTCCTTCCAGGACAGTTTTGAAATTAAACCGGGCCTTCTCGTTTTCTTTCCTTGTTCTTCGGATGGTTGAAGAAAAGCGAGGAAAATAGAGAAAGCATGGCTCGAGGTTGCTTCGCAGCACGAGCCCCTTTATCTTGTTGGTTTGTAAGTTGGCCATTCTAAGCCATGAGGCTTTGCAAATTACGTGATTTCCCTTTTCCCATATAGACTTTACTGTTGCGGCTGTCATTATTTAGCTGTCTGAACCACTCCTGTTATTTTCCTTAAAAACAAATTCACTACAACGAAGGGCAAATACTGGAAACGTAAGCCATTTAATCTGTCTACGCTGGCAATTCGACCAATTAGCTCTTTCATAAAATGAAATTGTCGTGTTTTACTTACCAAAAACAACAGTTTGTGCCTCAAGTGTTACCAGGGTTAATGGGTTATTAATGGCTATTAATGGGTTCAATTCGATTTGTTTCGCTGGCGATACAATTAACTTTTAACTTCTTCTTCTTCTTCAGTTTGTACTTTTGAAAGTGGATTGTGCCCTGGAATGAAGCAGTCAACAGATGATAGATTGGACTGGCAGCTTCGTTCTGGAAAAACGCCCTCAAAGTCGACTGGTCCCTCTTCAGGGCATGGTGGGAATGGTCCGTATCGGGGTTCCGTATTCTTTTATTAAACATTTATGTTTGCATTTATCACTCGCGAAAGGAGAAATTCATGAATATCGTTCAACAATCCCAAGACGGAGTTAGTTATCAGCGGAATGACGTTTCTTTCAATTTCGAAATTTCTTTTTTAACAATCAGAAGGAGGCCTTTTTAACCGAAAAGATCAGGATTCGTTGTTATTTTCATCTCACCCTGGATGAGGATAACAAGAGAATGACATGATCCTTGATTAATCGGAATGCGCTCATCTCCATAATTCCCTGTGGGCAATTAAATCAATTTCAAATTTCCGATTGGTCTTGTCCGCATCACCAGCCATTCGCTGCGACAATTCACCTCGGCTTCAGTCATATCTCGAAAACAACTTGTAAAGCAACACGAAATGCAAAAGGTACTTTTCAAGTTGCTCCATGGAATCAGTTTGCACTACGAACGCGGCAGTAGCATGTCTTTGCTAAAGATTGTAACAGGGTATAAATTTTGCAAGTGCCAAGCGAATATGGATTCTTTTCTGCTCTCCGAGATAAAACAGGCCAGGAGGTCCTTATCTTTCTGTAAGTTTCAAGTCAAGGACGATTTCTATCAGCTGAGATTTGCATGCGCTTGTTTAATAGTAAATCGCTTACGAAATGGAGAAGTGATCCTTATCTGGACAATTTAAAATCAAGCAATCCTCTCCAGAAAAACTCAGGTGGAATGGGATTCGAACCCATGACCTCTGAGATGGCGGTGCCATGCTCTTCCAACTGAACCACAAAACCGCTGAACCAGGAGCAGGTCAAATTGTTGGGCTCATTTGTTCCCGTGAAGATGTCGAGGAATGAAATAAATGTGTATTTGAAGTGCA
>NC_090885.1:7774674-7809674 GCF_036669925.1 Montipora capricornis
TCAAAACTGACGTCTCTAGACATCGAAGATCTCAAAGCTTCCGAAATTTCAACTTACTGTGCAGATTGTCTTGTGATTGATGAGAAGCACTTCTTATTACACCCTCTAATTTCAACCTTTCGCTATTCAAGCTCTGATTAGAGTGCTTATGGAAACTCTCGCATTGTAAGTGTGTCCTCGGAGAACTTTAAAAAACCATTAGACGGATCTCTTGCTTTAAAGCTGCTTTGGCAATTAGATCTCTCTGTTTATTTGACTCTTGCTTTCTTGAACTGTTTGATTCGCTGATGTATATCACACCCCTCCTCCCTCGAAAAAAAGAAAAAAAAAAAGACTTGTCTCCGAGTTTGTCGTGGAGGTTGTTTCCTTCAAGTGAAGGTCCGTTACTGAATATTCAAGGGAATCTTCACCTGTAAAATAGAACAGCGCTCAATTACTAGAAATAATCGTTTAAGACCTTCTTACTTAAAGAAGGTACTTTTCCGAGTAAGCCTTTCGTACCACTGAAAGAAGATATCTCCTCATTCATTTAACCGTGTTTCATGATATCTTTCTTCACTGTGATTGCGAGAATGTACCATTATCACTAGCAGCACAGCAGGGCAATTGTCAATTGAACCTAGCGTCTCATACAGCTCAATTTCAGAGCAATAATTAGGAGCTCAACTGTTAGACTTCTTTTAAAAACGCTAGCGTAGGCTTATTCCCAGTATCGCCATCGAAAAAAATAGATCTTTTTAAATTAATTAATCATCGCCTGCAGGGGTGCAGGGATGGCGCAGTGGTGAGAGCACTCGCCTCCCACCAATGTGGCCCGGGTTCGATTCCCAGACTCGGCGTCATATGTGAGTTGAGTTTGATGGTTCTCTACTCTGCACCGAGAGGTTTTCTCCGGGTACTCCGGTTTCCCCTCTCCTCAAAAACCGACATTTCACTTGATTTACTTTCATTATTCATTTCAGTTTACAGTGTCCCCAATTAGCGCCCCAGCGCTAGAACGACTAGACACTCAAATAAAGTTCCTTTCTTTTCCTTTTTCTTTTTATCGCCTATTTTTGTTTCTAACAATTTTCGGAAGTAGCCATCTCTTAGATATAGTCTGAATGCGGAGTTTAGGGGGTTGCTTGTAAAACGCAACTTGAAATGAAAAAAAAATCTTGAAATGAAACAACAGGTGAAAATCACTTACTTTTTTCTCAAGTACCGAAATGAGTTTATTTTTTCTTGAAAAAATGTACTGCTATAGTTGATACTTGCAACAATTTGGCCCAGATTTCTTTATTGGAGTGCATGTTCCCTCTACTAAGCACATCTAAATGAAATCTTGTTTAACCGTTTGACTTTTTAATGAAATCGGTGTCGGGACTTAAAAGATCTATGAGTGAAGCTCTTTTCTTATTATTTTGGCTTACAGCAGCCACAAATTGATCTGGCTGGGAAAAGTTAAAATGTAGTATCAAATCAAAATCTCCATGTGATTGGTAAATGAAAAATGAGCCGAGCGTACCTCTTACTGTACGTACAAGGAATGTAGTTGTAATTTGTTTGATTGACCAAGAGTTCACTTCTAGATCGATTAGTAACCTTTAAAAAAGACATTTTGGGCAATGTTATGTGGCCAGCTTTTTGTCATCTTTCATTGCTGTTATTTTTAATTGTTTTCTCGTTCGGCTCTCTTAATGAACTGTCAATAATAAGCTCTTTCATCTCCAAACATTTGTTTAGCATCTCAGGAAAAAAATTAAACACGAGAGCATTAATGATTATTGTCTTTTCCGAAGTTAAACTAATGCCCCCATCACAACAAAGCTTAAACATGTTTCTGTCTTGAACAATATGTTGTTTTCTTCATAACTGTTGTTTACAGATTCTTAAAACAAATACTTTTAGTTAAAATCATATTGTAGGATTTTCAAAGTGATTTTAGAGAGGGAAATGTCTCGAAAATTAAATTCTGCACTATGTTGAAGCAGGATTGAATACCTCCCTGAATTTCATGAAGAGGCGAGTCCTTAATTTGTTGATCACCGTTTTTCATTTGATTTGAAATGCTTAGTCGAAACTTCAATCTTAAAGACTGAAACGTTTACTGGTGATGGTTAGTTCAAAGTTCTCGACTTGTTTTCAAATTGTAGTGAACCATTTATGTCGGTTTGATAGTGATGCAAAGAACTTCTCGCAAATAGAAGCAGCAGATCATTTTTCTTCATTCTCCTAACTAAAACCATAGGTTTCTTTGTTGGGTAGTCATGAGAATTTGGATCACACCTCTTAAGCTGATAATTATCTTCATTGTCAATACCTGTCTGACTGACATTTCATTGAAATTGTGAGGAGAATTTACAAGCTGATCGCTCCTTGGAGTCAAAAGGTTAATATTATTAAACAATTTCTTTTAAACACAATGGTGTTTCAATCTTCACTGAATCAAGTCGATTTCAAACCCTAATCCGCGGTCCACATTTCAGCGCACCTCCTGCACTCACGCCTTCACGGCGGTAAACGTCACGACATGGCATCTTTCTTTTGTGCATACACGCATCAATTTATCAACAAAGCATTCGTTCTTCAATAAAACTCTTCAACGTAAAGGTAAACAACTTGAGAAAATTACAAGGTCAACGAGTGCTCTTTAAGGCGTCATTACAACACCTCAATGTTTGCCTTTCGATAAAAGTGAATTTTTTCAGCTTTGCTATTGCATCACTCCAGGGCTGCATTTATTTTACCTCTTCTTTGCACTCAGAGATATAAATGTTACCTCGCTAATTGCTGTATGCAGTTGCCGAGCGTCCAGTTCATCAAAATGTTGGCCCTCGTAGTCTTAGAACTGATGAGCCTGCTCGCTGTTTCTCGAGCCCAAATTGGTAAGTAAGTTAGTGAGCACTTTATTTAACGAGAGTAGCACCTCATAGTGTTACAACACTTATAAACGTGGGGCCCTCATTGTAAGTTTAGACCAAACCACAATACTGGTAACACAGTGCCCTGCTCTTCTCGATCACGGTGTGGGAGTCCTTAACGTCCCACATAAATATTTTTGATAAGGGTTTTGAGACGGGGCTTACGGTTTATAGTCCTTATCCGAGAAGGATAACCATTTGCGGATGTAGCACTTTCTCTGGCCAGAGAAAGTTTCTTTAAAGTCGCTGAGTGTTGGTCCGGCCGGATTCGAACTCCGGCATGCTGATCTAACTTTCAACCAACTGAACCGAAGCGGTCGGTGGTTGGCAAGATGAATCTTCCTGTAAGGTGTTTCGGTGTCTATAATTTTGGCCATGACTTGCTAGGTAATGGTGCGCGTCAAACAAATGCCCAAAAAGCGCCTTGGTTTACGTGAACACTCAATCAAACCCATTTCCAAGTTCTCACAAAACTGATTGACTTTCAGAATATGTGAAGTTTCATATATTAGATGAATTATATTGTGGAATAGAATAAAATGAAAGTTGGAAAGATCATCGCAGTTAGTTGTCTGCAACTTTAACAATTGCAAAAGACTGAGGCCGAAAAAATCCAGGCTTGAACAGGATTCGAACCTATGACCGTCCGATTGAGCTATCAAGCCCGTTGTGACTTGGTCGCATGAGACGTGATTGGTCACGTGAATTGGTCACGTGACACGTGAATGAAAATGAGATCCACTAATAAAATATTCCAGTAAGAAGCAAAGGGGTGACGAAAGAGTTGTCAAACAGTTTAATTAAAATATTCTGTCAAGCTAAGGCTTTCGTAAAAAACTTTTGAACTTTCAACCACAAGGAGTTACAAACCTCTCGTTGATTTTGTCTTAACTTTCCTTCTTCAGATTGTGACTTTGAGAATGGCATGTGTGGTTGGAAAAACTACCGGTTTAATATGATAAACTGGGTTCGAAGAAGAGGAAACACCCCTACAGCAAATACTGGACCAAATGGCGATCACACATCTGGAAATGGTCTGGGTCAATCTTCATAGTAATTTGCCTTTTAATTAAAAGCTTCTACGATTTAAAAATACAATCTTTTTTATGAGAACGTTCTTATTTTTTGCGATTTGAGCCATAAAACGCATTCTTAAAATTTCCTTTAAGTTGTGTGGTATACTAAGTTCCACTACAAATTGAATTACCCTTCAGTGTATCATATAACCACATATCTTTTATTCAGACTATAAGGTATCTTTTTTAAAAATGTCGTTTTGAGGTGTAGAGTATCCTTTTAATGTTAAAAGAATGTCCCTTCTTTTACCTTTATTGCGTTACTCACAAAAAAAGCAAAAACAAAAATAACAGACGCTCTTAACTTACTCTCAGGGGTATGGGTATGTTCTTAAAATTCACTCGACAGGTTAATCTCAGCCTGAGAGTTCTTATAAAAATGGTCCTTACAAAAAAGATTATGAAAGAGAGAAGTGATCCTCGCCGTTATCGATCTGCTCAATTAAAACAATAATCTCTTATAGCGGACACCTGAAAAAGATCCAGATCCGGTACAACACTATGAAGAGCTGGTCAATTTGTTGGGCTCATTTGTTCCCGTGACCTGAATAAATGAAATGAAAGTATAATAGGCCATTTCCGAGTTCAAGTCTGCCTCCTCTTCAAAGCGAGTCTAAGTGCGAAGTTTTTCTTATGAAAATTAGTTTTCATTCATATGTAAACTAGAACTAATTACCATCACAAAAACTTCGCACTTAGACTCGCTTTGAAGAGGAGGCAGACATGAACTCGGAAATAGCCTATTGACATGCGGGTTATATCGACGAAAGAGAGAAGTGATCCTCCCACCTAGAGCGGTTTTCAAATGAGTGTCGTAAAACCAAAATCAAAGTTATTACTTTGGCCAATCAAAAAGGACGGAGACAATCATGTAAGCCAATCAAACTCGAAGTAATTACACGTAGCCGACACAAAGCGCGGGAAAATGGGCACGTGTGAGCCACGATTGGTTGAAAAAGTAGCGCGAGAACTTTGAATCAATCAGTGAGTGAAGTAATTCAAAAACAAAGTAATTCACTAATTACTTTCGACACTCAATTAAAAACCGCTCTATCTGCACAATTAAAGCAGTTGGTTCTTATAGAAACCTGAAAAATTCAGGTGGCTCCAACGGGATTCGAGCCCACGTCCTCTGCAATAACAGTGCAATTTCCTTTTGAAGCTCAGAAGTAACTTGAAAGACGGCCGTCGTTAGCCATGTACTTTCAAAAGCATTTAAGTCCTCTTGAAAAAAAAAAAGACTGTTTTATGTATTAATTAGCTTTATTTAACTTTCAGTTGTCTTTACCTTATATCTCCGTTTACCACGAATTGTCCTGCGTGTTCCAGTTACTTGAAGTCATAAAAGGCCTTTCCCAAAACATTCGATCGGACAAATGATCTGACTTTTTATAGAATAGATGAACTTTCATATAGAGCGACTTTCGTTTGACCTTGAAAAAGTCTTCGCAATTTGTTTCACGGACCAATGTTTCGCAATATTAAAAGAAAGCCTCTCCTAACTCCCGCCAAGCAAAGGAAGGGCAGTAACGGTTCGATTGCCCAATCACATCACTGCATTTCAATTGACTTCAAAGCGAAATGCCGATCTCTTTCCAGAAAGATCCATAGAGAGATGACTGTTTGCATCCGCATTTGCTAAGCCAATGAAAATTCGCGCTCGGTTGTTTTTGTTCGATAAGCCAATTAAATATTTTGCATTTTTGTTGACGTTCTGTTTTTACGTCTATTTCTCAAGGTCACATGAAATTTTCTCTATTTGAACTGCAAACTAAAATGCAATAGGCCATTTCCGAGTTCACGTCTGCCTCCTCTTCAAAGCAAGTCTAAGTGCGAAGTTTTTCTTATGAAAATTAGTTTTCATTCATATGTAAAGTAGAACTAATTACCATCACAAAAACCTCGCACTTAGACTCGCTTTGAAGAGGGGGCAGACATGAACTCAGAAATGGCCTATTAAAGTTGGAAAAATCATTGTAGTTAGTTGAGCAACTTATGTAGATGCAAGGGAAGCTCGAAAAGGCTTGAATTTTTCCAGGTGATCTTCCCAACTTTCATTCCAACATGATCTCTTGCTCTGAATTTGCGCTTGTCTTGAATTCCTAGTTGCTCTGAATTTCCGATAATATTGTCGTTTAGCAAGAGCGATTAAAAAAATCACGTACTGAGTTGGTTTGAACTCGAAACTGAAGCGACTTTCCGCTTCACTTCTGGAGACCAGTTACTAGCTTGTGTACACCCGCCCTCTCTCTTCTTCCGAGGGGAAGGGACCACTCAGTACACACGCTTAGGCCAACGCAGCCTGATAAAAAAAAAAAAAAAAAATTATTCACCCCTTTTTCCCAGAATCCCCATTCAGCCCTCAGATAACAATCATCAATTGACTCAATTCAGAGCAAATGGGCCCTTAGACGCTGTAGCTAGCGATCACATGGTACAAAAAACCCAACCAACATACTGGAGAGCAAATTGCGCACTGGGACATATAAAATGAAGAAAATTTAAATTAAGTTCATTTGTTTTAAATGACCCAATGCGCACTTTGCTCTCCAGTAGGTCGTTTTTTTTGCACCACGTGATCGCCAGCTGCAAAGGGCCTATTGAGAATCAACGATAAGAGAGTTGGTTGAGGTCTTAATATTGTTGCCTCAATTACAAGAGTGTTTCTTCTTCTCGGCGAGAAGAGAGACCCTGACAACGAGGTTTGCATATGGCAGTTACTTTCTTTCTTGTTTACATACAGGTTATTATGTGTTCATGAATGCAAAGAAAGGCTCCAGATCTGACTTTGCCTCTCTTTTACTCAAACAATTCTCTGGCATTAAATGCTTGTCATTTTGGTACTGCATGAGGGGAAAGGATATGGGAAAGTTGGAAGTCTACGTGGATGGCAATCGTGAATTGCTGATTGACGGACAGCAAGGTGATGGCTGGAAGAAGGCAGAAGTGAAAATACTTGGATTCAACAGTGAGGTGGGTTCTTATTGATGACTGAAGCTAAATGCCTTTTCCAGTTGGCTTTATACTTCAGTCTGAGTCCCCTTCCACACGAATCCCGATATATTTCATAAAACGGAGATTTTTTACTTTGTATATGAAAAAATCTACGTCCACACATAGCGTTATCGCCTTATATTTGCCCGTCTTCACGAGGATGAGAAAACTATTCGAAAAGCGTGAACCTCCACTTATAGAGCATGCGTGCTCGTGCACTCTCTATGCTATCAAGAGCCTCTGCATGATGTCATCGTATTCTTCACCCATCCACACGAATACAAAAACATCCGTTTTCCAAAATCTACACTCTGAAGAGCGTTTATCAAAAACCTTCGTTTTCGGTGATCGAAAACGCCCTAGTTCGTGTTGGCGATAGGTTATAGAGATCCGAGCTCGGTCATGAGTTCGACTTCCGTTAAAGCATGAATTTGTGTGTGTTTAATATCTTGCAACTGCTTCATTTCCCTGGCTTAGTTCTGATGTAGGTTTTATAATCTTCAGGATATTTAAGAAAGAATAAAAAGGTAAAGTGTTGGATGGCCCAAGAATGCATTTTATCGACAATTGTTCTCATGTAACTTTCTCACATAAAGACATTTACTTTACAGATTGAAATTTTGGCTGTTCGGGGAAAGAAAAAATACAGCGATATTGCTATAGATGATATTCACTTTACGGATAGCTGCGGGGCCGTTACCCCTACGATCAAGCCGAAACCAACAACAGTTCATCCCAATCCGCCAATGCCGAGTACTCCGCCAGTTCCTCCAATTCCCGGCGGTAAGAAGTACAACTATAGAGTGTTTTCACTCACGAAATCAGCAACCTTGTTTTTCCACCGGAACAAAAGAAAACGTTTGCATGATAATCGGAGATTAGTTAGGGACACCAACATGGCCGCCTTGGTGACCTCACGTGAAAACACTCTATTGGAAAAAAACCGTTGATTATTACTGGGCTACCACTTGGGTTGTGTAAACGTGAACCTGAATCTTTATTGATTCAACTGATTATAGGACTTGAGAAAAAAAAAATAGATTTTTTAATGTTGGCTCACAATGCCCAAAGGAGCCTATCTAATTGGCCACTGTAACTTATATGGTTTGAATTCATCGGCTTCAACGGGAAATGTTGTGCGCTTCTGGTCAATGTACGTGAAATTACGAAGAACAACAGAAATGCCGACTTCTTTGCACCGTTTTGCGATGTTGTTGGAGTATTTTGATGTGAGTATAAATCGATACGTACATTTGAAGATAGAAGGATCGAGAAAGCCGGAAAACAGGTTTGGTTCAGTTTTAAGTGTAGCCTGCGAATACACCCGCCTCCGACATCGATCACCAGGGACATCGCGCTCTCGCTGTCTTTCGCGTAACGTCCCCGTTGAGCGATTTGAGGCAGTGTATTCGCAGGCTATTTTAAGTGAAACTTTTAAATTAGGACAAAATTTAATAAAGGTGCTAACTTTAAATTAAGATGTCAAGTTAAGTTAAGTCAATTGTCTAGAATCTTGATTTCAGAAGTTGGACAAATGGGCTAGAATGGAGAAATTAGAGCCTAAAATAATACTTATACCTCTCTCTCACTTTGCGACCGCAAGACAATTTTTGGCCAGGTATAGGAATTTTCAATATACTGTCTTCAAAGATCTAACGTAAATAGCAAAAACTTAAGCTTGTTTGTACTGTTAAATTAGTTATGTCATATATGTAAGAACCTAACATTTATGTTGGATGTTCAGGATTATGTGGAATAAAAGGCAAAACAAGAATTGTGGGTGGAAACGCAGCGCAGCAGCACGAGTGGCCTTGGCAGGCTCTGTTAATGGACAACAGTGGAAGACAGTTCTGTGGAGGATCTCTGATTGCAAAGCAGTGGGTGTTGACGGCAGCCCATTGCGTGGAACGAGAGAACAAGAACACGTTTCAAATCAGGTAAAAGAGACGGATATTTCACGTTTATTGCAATGATGGAAAGCTCATTCCAGAAGTGATCAAGGTAATGAAAAGGAGAGTGATGCTCGCACTTAACCGCGATCTGAACAATTTAAGCAGTTGTCTCATATAGGTACCCGAAAATTTCGGATGTCTTTAACGGGATTCGAACCCATGATGTGATGCCGGTTCAACTCTCTACCATCTGAGCTATGAAGCCCCTCAGTTGGGAGCAGGTTAATTTGTTGGGCTCATGTGTTCCCGTGCGGAAAGGACTCGATGAATCACTTTATTCACTTCTCTCTTTCATTCTAAACCTGCACTTCAAATACTACATATTCCCTCACGAGAACAACTGAGTCCTTATTCTTCTGATAAAAATCCTATAAAAATTCCACTGATTCGAACCTTATGGAAATTTTCCTCTTAGGACTGAGGCCCTGAATTGAAAATGGTTGTCTGTCAGCTATAACTATAATCAGACTTAGTGAAATTTTTTTCTTTTCCTCAGACTTGGGGCCCATAAACGGAAAGGAGAGATTCCTAATGGAATAGTGCAAGACTTCAAAGTTAATAAAATTATTTCCCACGAAAATTACAACACGCAAACTATGAGCAACGATGTTGCTTTGGTGAGGCTGAGTCGTGAAGCAAAGTTGAGCAGGTAAATGATCTCGGCTGTTGAGGGGGACATTGGGGTCTGCGGAAATGCGGTATCCGTTAATTCTTTGCGCGGTATTTCGGAAATTGTAGCGGTTCTCATATGTTTTGGTTCACGGTATTTGGTGCAGAAATTACGTCACGGAATTATCAGACATCTGGTTGCCCCAGGGGGAAAGAAATAACAAACTCTACAACCTTCCTCCTTGGTGCGGAATCACGCTTTACAAGCGCGATTCGTTTAACAATTGTTTGCTGTTCTGACAAAGGTAATCTGCGCGTGCAGGGCAACATTGGGAAGAAAATGTAGAAAATCATTTCGATTTCGGTATTTAATTGTTTTTTAATGCGGTATTTAGGAATTTGCCAATTTTTTGGTGCGGAAATGCGGTATTTGGCAACCCCCAATGTCCTCTTCCTGTTAGGAAACACATCGCCTTTTTGACAAAAATGGATACCGTCCCGTTTGTTTAGACAATTTAGATTAAAAAGTTTATTTTGATACTTTTACGCAAACAATTTTCCTTTTTGGCATGTTTTCAGGAAGCCAGCATTAATAATGGCCGAATTTATACTGGAGACGATAACTTGCCTTATGACGAATTATTAAATTTTCGACCTCGGATATTGCATTTCTATCCGATGATTAGTTCCACTCAATCTCGTTTATCAGCTCATATACCGTATGACCTACAATTATATGGAAACTGATTGCGTCAATTGTTGCTAAGCTAGAAACTGATTGCCTTTAATTTCAGAATCGTTCAGAATTTAATGAAAATTAATAAAACAACTAGTCCATTCCCGCTTGTTCGATATGAGAGTGGTTATAGGCAACTTGGCGCTATCGGCCTCGCTGGCTAGGCCAAATTTACACTTGAGACGAACAACTTGTCTAAGACAAATTATTAAATTTTCAACCTCAGTTAATGCATTTCTCGAGCTCTGATTAGTTTACCGTGAACCTCGGTTACCAGCGCATATACCTTAGTTTGACCTTTTATGGCAACTGATTGCGCTAAGCGTTCATTGCTAAGCTTCGTCGGAAGGAGGAATTTCTGTCTGAATAAAGCGAAAAAATAAACCTTTTTGTGGAAAGTTTGGATCAATTTCGGCGTCTAGAATTCGAAGTACGCGAATAGGAAAGAATTTTTTGGTGATGAGCCTGCGTCTGTCTGACCACAAGGTATTACACAACATCGCATCAGTTCTCATTTTCATCGCATCAGTTCTCATGTTCTCGATTTCGCTCGGATTTTCTCGTTTTTTTCGCTCGAATTTCGTCCTTCCAAACTTTTGGAGTTAAAGGAATTTCATAAAACAATCACTCCATTCACGCTTGTTGGATATGAGAATGTGGTTGTGGCCAAGTCGGCGATACGCGCCTCGTTGGCTATTTATCATCTCATATCCAACGAGCGTTCATGGAACAATTGTTAATTATTCGTCTAAGACGGACATTTCGTCTGCCATTCGTCTAGATATAAATTCCGTGTTTAGACGTATTGTGAACCAAAATTCGTCTTTAGCTGATTCGTCTTACAGACGTGCTGACGGATGAATCAATCGAAGGCGAATTTTAGTCCAACAACAAATTTATTTTTAAACGAATTATAGACCGTGACGAAATCCATCTTAGACGGTGGGTCTAATTTGCAGGTCGTAGGTCTCGGAGTTGCAGGTCATTGTTTCACCAATACCGAAAGTATCCTAAACATTCTTAAAAGCTAACCTTAGGCCTAATTAGGCCTAAACAAAAGTTTTTAGGCCTAAGGTTAGCTTTTAAGAATGTTTAGGAAACTTTCTGTGTTGGTGAAACAATGACCTCCAACCCGCTACCTGCAAATTAGACCCGCCGCATCTTAGAGGGATAATTCATCATACACGAGTTATTCGCCTCCAGTTTTAAATTCGGCCAGTGTTGTTGCATAACATAAACTTTATTGGAAAGTGAAAGAGCGCGCACTGGAGTTTGATACTTAAGGCAAGGGGAAGAGACAAGCGTAAGGATATGCTTGAGCGCATGCAACGAATTCAGTGCCGGGATGAACTCGACGAGAAATTAGTGCCATTTCGTCATGGCATGACAAGAGAAATTGCTGAGAGCTCAACAAGATTTAACGCGGGCTCAGGCGTTCTATAAGGACTGAGTTTAATGACTTATCTTGTCACGTTTAAATGCACTTATCTTGGCCTCCAGGTAAATCTTTTAAGTTCCGCTATGCAATAGTAAAATATATATTGCTCAGGGTTTTCGTTTGAGGCCGGAGGCCGGACGTTTCGCCCGGTGCTTTGATGCTATAAATTGTAAATTTGCATGCTCCTTTGTTTTCCTTTTTCTTTTTTTCGTTTTGGACTTGGTTGTCTCAGGAAACCATGGGCTGAAGAAACACAGTCCTTCAAACTAACAAAAAGTCACATCGCGTTCATGATTCAGTTGCTTACTTACCAGAATGATAGGTCTGATGGCATTTCATTCACGCGATTTAGTTTTCTTTTTTTTTTTCTAATCTTAAGAATGTAAACAGCATTTCTGAAAGTTTCAGACCTCTTTGAGGGTTCACACCCAAGGCACTTGCAATCGACCTTACAACGGGAGAATAATCATTTTCGGTACTTTCGTTAGAGCGACTTTGGTATGACCTTGAAAAAAGTGTTCGCAATTTGTTTCACGGACCATTGTTTGGCAAGATTAAAACAAAGCTTCTCCTTATTCCCGCTAATATGGGCAGTACACTGTTCTATTGCCCAATCACATTACTGCATCTCAAATGACGTCAAAGCGAAATGCCGATCGCTTTGCAGAAAGTTCCATGAAGAGATGACATTGTTTGCACCCGCGTTCGCCAAGCTTATGAAAATTCGCGCTCGCTTGTTTTTGTTCGATAAGCCAATTAAATGTTTTGCATTTTTGTTTACGTTCTGTTTTTACGCTTATTTTTCAAGGTCATATGAAAGTCGCTCAATCAAATCTGGTACTTTGAAAAGCTAACGAAAACCCTTTATGATGACTTTCTCGATTAAAATCGATCTGATGGTGATTTCATTCTGTTGCATTTGTAGTCATGTCAACTTAATTTGTCTACCTGAGTCAGTCCCCGACCCTAAGGAAGGGCAGAAGTGTTGGACCACCGGCTGGGGAACTTTAAGTTCTGGGGGCAAACAGCCGGACATCTTATATGAAGTAGATGTACCGGCTGTCTCTCACGCAAGATGCAATAATGCTTACGGAGGAGCCATTGATGCTACCATGATTTGTGCGGGACTCAAAGAAGGTGGCAAAGATGCCTGTCAGGGGGATAGTGGAGGACCGTTTGTGTGTGGTCAGGGAAGTGGTGCCAGTGAAAGGTAAGAAGGATGGTCTTTTCGTTTGTTCACTTTGACATCATACCAGCCACGTTACACTGAAGTTAGACGAGTTAACAAGACACAACAACAACACACACATAAAAAACAACAACAATGACAACAAAAAACAAACAAAGGATGGTATTAACTCATGGCGAATGGCCCGTTCGTCGTAAGAAAGATTCATTGTACAGCGTTGTTGTAAAGCAAGTAAAGAATATCCTCTATCAAATAGCAAATGCGTGTTATAAGTAGCCAAAAATTAAAAGGTGGCCCAATATAATGAACTCTCCCGCGAGTCCCGTCTAGAGTCTTCACTCAACCGACCAAATGACAATTGAGTGGTTGGAACATATATTTACCGTCCCGTTTCGTCTTGACCGAGAAGCTGACGAACGACTGCTGTCGACCAATCAGTTCCAAAGAATATAATTTCCAAACGCGAGTGGTCGATGGTTCATTTGAGGTCTTTAGTTCTTATCAGAAATTTGTAGTACTTTTCCATTCCAATAAATTTCAATCTTTGGGGATTTATAAGAAAACTGTGCATAACGCGCCCTCTTAAAATTATTGATAATCACGATAACGACATGGCCAGATATGTGTGGAACATTGTTTATTTGAGACCCCAATCAGTCTTTCAAAAACTCATTAATAATTATAAGCCAAACAGCCTATAAAAGCACCGATAAAACGTCACGTGCATGGTCTTTAATTTAAACCCGATAAAACTATCCTCTTAGAATTCTTTATATAATAATAACAATGAGGCCCGGCATGTTTTTTCTTGTATGCTAATACCGTCCTCTCACATTTCGCAATAGTCTGGATACTCCAGGGGCCGGTTGCTCGAAGCCTGGTTTGCGCTAACCTTTGGTGAAGAGGTGTCAAAACCTATAGTTTTCCATGGTATTTAACGCTGGTTAGCGCTAACCATGCTTCCAGCAACCCGGGCCAGAGGGACACGCTTTTTGTGGAATATTTTTGATACCGTTCAATAAAACCGATAAAACACTCCTGTTCGCTTATTAAAGCAATACGTAAATAAAATGATATGTCCCTCAAAAGTAATTTTATTTACCTGTCATCATCATTTGTGGATACAGGTTTTATCTGCACGGTGTAACAAGCTGGGGTCATGGCTGCGCTGCCAGAGAAAAGTACGGAGTGTATGCTAGAGTGTCTGTGTTCATCGATTGGATAAAGAAAGGAATGGAGAACCTACCACCGAAGCCCATCACACCTCCACCCAATACGCCGCCACCTCCTGTCTCACCTATCGTTCCACCAGGTAGCATATTACTAATGAATATGATAATGATTAACAGCTATTAAACCAGAAAGTGCATGATGAGAAGAATTGTGGAAGTTAATTAAGGCGTAGTCTCGTCGCGCGATCATAAGTTGGGAATTCTTGGTCTGCGTTATTATTTATATTTGACGCAAGACATTTATCGTAAGTGATGGTAACTCAGAAATCGGTTCTTCCCGTCTTCTAATGTACAAAGAAAACTGTTCACCTTTTTATGGGAAAAGCTTTTAATTGCTTTTTTATAGATGGAGGGCGCTTACCACAGAAGATCGCACGTACCATGTTACAGTCATTGAAAAATCGTTTAGGCCTGATCAACTTTTTTGGTGGTTATCTATTTTTATTCTCGAGGTTGAAAGGGATAAACTGAAAAAAACATTTGTATCCGTGGCTGTTGTTTTTGCTAACTTGATTCAAGAAATCTTACAATCAGTAAACAGGCTACACGAAAGGCACTTATTTGAATTGAAGATAGAGCGGTTTTCAATTGAATGTCGAAAGTAATAGACCATTTTACAGTTGTAGCAAAGTTACCTGGCCTACGAATGGAAGCGAGACTGCCGGTGACCCTGCTTTGATACAAACCTCCGTGCTTTTGTAATGATAATACGGACTAATTAGAATCACAACAACACAATTTACATAAAATAAAAAAGCAGTGAGATCTGTATCAATGCAAGGTCACCGGCAGCCTCGGAGCCATTCATTGGCTAGGTCGCTGAGCAAACAAGTGTAAAATGGCCTATTAGCAAATTGCTTTGGTTTTTCATTACTTCACTCAGTGATTGGTTCAAAGTTCTCGCACCATTTTTTCAACCAATCAGAAGTGAAACCAAAACCAATCGTGACTCGCGCGTGCACATTTTCCCGCGCTTTGTGTCGGCTACGTGTAATTACTTCGAGTTTTGATTGAATTACTGGATTGTCTCCGTCCATTTTGATTGGCCAAAGTAATTACTTTGGTTTGGGTTTTACGATATCAGGATATCAGCCGTCACTTACGATGGACGCACTTGGAATCCTCCCTACTTTATATCTTCATACAGCTGGATATCAGAACCGTCAATAGCAACATTATTCATTCAATTCAATGAAAGGGAAGGATACCAGAGGTTAATATCCGTATCGGGGTAATCGCCCGCAGACGGATGGAACTGACTGAGAGTCCATTTTGATGAGAGAGGAAAACGGGAGTAATGAGAAAAAAACTCCCAGATTCAGAAACGACTGAAACTCAGCACATATGCGACCTCATAACGAAGACCAAGGTTGAACCCGGGAGGCGGAGACGGGAGGCGCGATTGATAACCGTTAGGTTACCCTGACTCTTCTGACCGTCTATGTATGATGCAGGCGCGTTTTCCGACACCGGCGTGACATCACCTAAACTAAGGAGACCTTGTGGCATATCCCGTTAATTCTTTGCCGCTTTTATCATCATCATCATCATATGATTTAACTTTTGCATTTTTGTCCAGGCGGCTGTGGTAAAGGCCCAAGTTCTCGAATTGTAGGCGGTAAAGAGGCGATTCATGGTCAGTACCCCTGGCAGGCGCTGTTACAAAGAAGGAAAAGCGAGCAACAGTTTTGTGGTGGGACATTGGTTGCCCCACAATGGGTAGTAACTGCTGCTCACTGTGTAAAAGGCTCAGGATTTAAGAACATTGTTGTGCGGTAAGGCCATCCTGATGGTGGAAGACGAAAATCGTTTCAAAATATTAAGCAGTCCTACCCTGTCGTGTCAGCGTTTTTCAGTGAGCAATAAATTAACGTTAAACGAAGAAATGATCATCGCAGACTTTTTAAGCTTTGAGCCTTGGAGCTCCTCTTCGTCGCTCAAGTGGTGGAATGTTACACCCGTCTCGCCTATGTCATAACTTCTCAGTACTCCCGTTGGAGCCGCGTAAAAATATTCTTCTTGGTTTCTTTGATGAAAAAAGGATAAATTTTAGTAATAAAAGAGGATGACTCTTTCACTTCATTTACGATCCGCAATGAATATTCTTTAATTTTGTCCGGTCAAGGCCAATGAGATTATTTAAAAGATTATTCGACGAAGAAGGCAAAATATGTACCCTCCTGTTTGGAAATTATTTGACACTAGTCGCTGAAATCGACCGGTGGATATTTAAAAGTTATTCCATGAGCCAGTCTCATATTCAACAAGCGCGAGTGGAATAACTGTTTTATTAATTTCATCAAATTTTGAACGTGTCAGGTGTTTTGTCGCGGGGAAATTCTCAATCAATTTCCATATTAGGTCATACAGTATATGAGCTTGTTCAGTGAGCCAGTCAGAAAGCTAGAAACGCAATATCCGAGGTCGAAAATTTAATCTGAATAATTGTGACTATATACGTCACAAGTGAATTGTGCTTTCTGAGCATTCTGATTGTCTGAGCTCGGAGGTGAATAGCAGGTATTAGTATATACTAAAACAGTGGATAGCGTTGAACGCGGGCGCTGATTGGCTCGTCAAACTCCGAATATCCTGTGCTATTTACCTCCGAGCAACTCGGGAAAAAATGACGTCTCGATTTGCATCCGTGACAAGTGAAGAAAACATCCAAATTAATTTTTTGTGCTGTATATTATCTCACTGTTTTAGTATATACTAAAACAACTATTCACCTCAGTGTCGGTGGCTAGCGTTGTATATTTACCTCGCCGCTTCGCGGCTCGGTAAATATCCACCGCTACCCACCTCCACTTCGGTGAATAGTTGTTAACTACTCAGCACTTAGAAAAACAGAGAATTATAAAATGGCTTCCCGTTTCGGCGAGTGTACGGCGCGCTAACCACTCATCACTGTGTCCGCACATTAACATGTATGGTTTTCAGAGTATTAAAATTGCTTTTTGCCTCATTTTCAAGAATAGCGACCGCTCGGATTGGAGTACTAGTTCCACTTAAAATGATCCGTTCTTAATTTACGAATTTACTGAATTCACGAATTTTTTTTCCCTGTGAGACTGCACATTGGCAAAAACCCAGTACGCATGCTTGTTCACGAAATTGTACCAGATATGTCCCTTTCTTTCCACGGGTGCAGTTATTACACCTTAGCCATCAAAAGTTGCATTTGAAAATCCTGATTATAACGATATATTATCTTTATTTTCTATTCAGATTCATGGTTCAAATACTCATGCTATCATATTTATATGTTTGTCTTTTTTGTTTTTAGAATGGGAGCTCATGAACGTATGGAGGGTAATCCACCTCGAAACACTGAACAAAAATTCAATCTGTTGAAGATCGTTATTCATCCAAAGTACAACAATCAGGTTCAAATGAGTCACGATATCGCACTTTTGAAGCTTGAGCGAAAGGCCACATTAGACGAGTAAGTTGATCACGTTTCCCTTTTAAAACAAAAACAACAAAAATTACAGCAACAACAACAACAACAACAGTAATAATAAATTAATATAACAACAACTGGAATGGTTCCCAACCTGGTTCCCAGGACCTCTCCCAAGGCAGACGGTAACCAACAGAAGGATTCTATTGGCGTTTTTAACACGGCCCATAGGAGAGAGTTTTTACAGTTTTGAATGATATGCTTCTATAAGGCTATCTGCAATCACGGTTAAGAGCATGAGTCAGTTTCATTTGGGGACTCGTGCACAGTCTAAAGGACCGTTAGATTTCACTCAGGCTGAACTGCGCAAAAATTGTTTATTGCAGTTTCTAGAAAAAAAAAAAAAAAAAGAGAAAGAAAGAAAGAAAAAAAGAAAGGCTGGCATAGCTTTCTGCTTGTCAGGTCTGTTCTCGAGCATTTATCTCGTAAAAGATAAAGAGTGAGAAAGGTCATGTTTGGTTTTTTATTCCAGTTACACTAACCTCGCGTGTTTACCATCTACCGACGCCCCTGATGGAAAAACTTGTTTGATTACTGGTTGGGGTACAATAAAGTCAAATGGACCGCAACCCGCTAAACTACAAGTAGCCAAGGTCCCTATAGTAAACAAAAAAGACTGTGAAGAGGCCTACAAGAAGTCAGGTGCGGATATCCACGCCTCCATGATTTGCGCGGGATACCCTCAAGGAGGTACTGATTCATGCCAGGGTGACAGTGGAGGCCCCATGGTCTGCAAGGGTCCCAGTGGTGCTTACAGCTTACACGGTGTGACCAGCTGGGGAATTGGATGTGCCGCTAAAGAAAGATATGGAGTGTATGCCAGAGTAAATTATCTTCGCGATTGGGTCGTGACGCAGATGAACAAGAACTGATCTTCCAAGATATCTTTGATGGAGTGATTTAGATAAGGCTAAGATGTTAAAATCATGATTATTATTGTATGATTTTTAAATGTGGCACATCTTCTTAACCTGCTAATGAGGTAAAAAGGCTTCAAATAAAATAGAGTATGATGAAATGATTTGAAAGTGTATTTATCTATAATTTAAGCCATTGTCTCTTATAATTGTCTCTTATAATATAATGAAAATTCTTTATCAAAATCCCATATAAACCTACGCACAAATAATCAAATTTCAAAAAGCGTCAGTAAAAACAACAATCATTCCATTAATAAATATATATAATGCTCCGTCCGTTAAGAGCGTCAGCAACGCAATTTCACCTTCCTCTCCTTTTCGCTTTTTTACAAGCATCCATGTTGATAATCTGTTCTTTTTTGCACACAACATATGTCACAAACGCGACCGCGAGATTTGAATGCCATTTTTTGACAAAATCGATCAACTTTCAGTGCTTCAAAAAATTCTTAAGTTATCAAAGATTCGTCAATTTCTGCAATTGTGAATTTCCCAACTATCAAGTTATCTGTAAGTGCCAAAAAAAATTCTCTTCAAATGCACTTCAAAGGACCAGTCATAACTTGAGGGAGGAAAAGCGCAAGTGCTCCAACGATCTTCCGATTTCTACTTGGGATGCTCTAACACTGAGCTGTAGGAAACGTCCTGGATCTGAATTCCCGAAATGGAGCATTTTCGCGATCATTGTACTGAACTGAGATGTTACATGCGTTAACCCCGTGAATGAAATTAAAAGATTTATTTTTCCTTGGATTTTCTGGTATACTCGGAAAAAATCCGAGTGCTTTCGATTTTTAGATCGGATGCTCTACCACTGGGATATGGAAGACTAGGTTCGGTCATACGCGCATGCTATGCTGCTAAGACTGAAATCGTCCGGCGAAGTAGCGAATTTTCGCCATAGTGATGAAGAAAAGGTTAGATATTAAGCCCTTTAGATATTAAGCCCTTCATCACACTAACATCATGGTTACTTGTTGACGCAGATGAGAACTTCAACCGCACTCGCGAGATCGTAATGGCTATTGTCAGTCCAATCGAGCAAAAGTTACGGCCAAAGTTTAGGCTAAGTGTGAATTCTCCTATTCTTTTAGTCTTTTAGGGAGAAGAAGCTGCCTATGATCCTCGCAGGTATGACCCCAATTTAGCAGTTGATTAGAGCGACGCACTAGCATCGCGAGGTCACGGGTTCAAACCCCGCAGTTCAATATATGATTTATTTCATATATCATTTCATTCGTTATCATTAGAAAGGCTAGGGGAATATTTTCACTGAGAAAACAGGTGCGCTCTCCATTACGTCTCTGCCAAAGCAGGAGTGAGGGATGCGCTCGCTGCGTGATATAACGCCTGCTGGAGAAGAGTGAGAGAGGTTCACACCTAATATCGCGAAGATATCGTTGACGTCACCTTTTGTCATTAATGTGCCAACCAGAGCCTCATTGGCTCTTGAAACAAAGGGTCATTTGTTTCTGTGGCTGGCACATTTGAATAACATAAGCAATTTTTAAAGTGCTACTAGCTTTGACAAAAAGTCAATTTTTATTTTTCTTTGGATTTGAAAACTATGTTAACTAAACAGTACGTGACCCAAGTTTAAAGTCTTGATTTCTTTTTAAGATTCCTGTTTATTTTGACTAGAGTTTTCGTATTTAATAGTCCGCCATAACTAACTTGAAAATAAATTGAGAGAGCTGGATCGAAGATTAAGAAAGGAATGCATGTGTAATATACAGCACGGGAATTTCGGGCTTTCAGACCTTTAAACTCGTATATTGCATATATAATAAACTGCGTTTAACGGCTGGAATTTTAAGCTAGTGAATAAATGACATCACTTTCCCTAGATCCAACCCTTTGAGGTCCAATCGGTCAGCTGTGAACGTGAGCAATGACGAACCATGAAAAACAGAACTTACTCTCAACTTAAACGTCTTTGGACAAAAATCAAAGCTCACAATTTTGCCAGTAAAGTGTGAAAGCAAACACACTTTCAAAATCTAAAGAAGACAAGGAAGTGATTTTTTGATGATAGTAGCACTTTAAGGAACGACCCCATTTTAGCTCCTAATTTTTAACGCAATTCGAGCCTAGGCTCCCTGCTCGACAAATCCCGGGCGACAAATATGGCGGACACCGTTGACGGAAAACCGAAATAGGTCATGTCGACAGTCACTGTCGACATGACCTATTTCGGTTTTCCGTGGTGCATTCTGGGACGATGTTGCGTTTAAAGTCAACTGCAAAGGTGTTTACAAGCACCAACTCCGACAAAATTCGGGCAACAATGATACGTTAAAAATCAACTCGTGTAACATCACCTTAACAACGACGTGAAATCACCAAATTTGAGGTTTTGACAATAACGCGATCTAACAAATGTGAACCTTGCATTCTCTATTTTGACTCTAAAGCGGCCGTTCCTGCCAGTTTAGTTTTAAGATACTTGGACCAAAGAATGAAAGTAAATGACGAGCAGGTAGATGACGTTGAGGAGTTTTTGTACCGAGGTGCACTGCTGGATAAAGAAGGCGGGGTGACCAAAGACATACAACAGAGACTAAGTAAAGCCAAACAAACTTTCTACAGGTCGCGAAGAATTTGGGACTGTAGCGAAATTAGCAGGAAGACGAAAGTTAAATTGTTCAAAACAATTGTCTGAGCAGTTTTGATGTATTTCTGCGTAGATTTGAAACTAACGAAAACAGATGCCAAGAAGCTGGACGCTTTCGAATTCAAATGCATGAAACGCATACTGAGAATAAGATGGCCACGGACCATCTCGCACCAACAAATCCAGGAGACCACAGGAGTGAACAGAACGAGTGATGAGATTAGATGTCGAAGATGGAATTGGATCATATATTGAGGAAGAACAGAGAGGAGCACTGTGTTACAGCATTGGAGTGGAGGCCAGAGGGGAGGAGGAGACCAGGTCGACCAAAAACAGCATGGAGGAGAATGGTTGAAGACCAAAGACGAGTAGCTGGGTGGCAATCGTGGACGACTGTCAGAGCTTTAGCAGCAAACCGAAGTGGATGGAAAGAGAATGTCAAACCCTTATATGCCTTATGGCACGAAGAGATATAGAGATAGAGAGGACCACATTGTGCGATGTGAACGAGATGGAATAATCGCGGAACGATAGTGCAATGTCACATTTTGAGGTGAAGGTTTCGTCGACGTCGCCGTCTTAGATTTTAAAGTTCGTATTTTTACCCTCAAATCACTCGTTCTAACTTATTTTTAGGATAATTCGTCCACCTTGTACGACTTGAATAAGATAGAATAATCGCGAAAGACTTAACGATGGTGCAGTTTCAGTTATGTTTTGAGGTGACGTTTTCGTCAACTTTGCCGTCTTATATCTTTAAGTCCTTAGTGAGAACGCTAGACACACAATATCCAAGATGGAAAATTTAATAAAATTGCACGTGTTGGTTTTCTTATTAGGACCCGTCGACACGTTTCCGGATATTTTCGAAAACGGAGTGTTTTTTCTCCCCGTTTTGCCTCAAGTCCCCACGAATTCTGCGCGGCGTTTTCCGTCACCGAAAACAAAGGTTTTGGAAGACACTCTGCAGAGTTACCGTAAAGCTTTTTGAAAAAGGAGGGTTTATTGTATTCGTGTGAACGGGCAAAAACGGACTTTTTCGAATACAAGGACATCCGATGCTTGTGATAGAGAGCGCATGAACACGCATGCTCTATTGCTGGAGGTTAGCGCTTTCGAATCCTTCTCGCGTATTCGTGTAGACGGGCAAATTTGATTCGAAAACCGGCTCTACTTGTGGACGTAGATTTTTTCGTACACGGAGGAAAATTATACGTTTTCGAAAATATCAGGATACGTGTGAACGGGGGCTTAGTCGAACAGATACAACAAAACTAGAAAATACAATGTCGAAGGGGTCAGGAAAGATATAAAATTATAGTGGCAACCGTACTATGAATTTGTTCAAACGTCTACAAAATAATATACTTTTTAGTGTAATCATGACTAAAACCAGTTAATGCTTGATGATCTTTTATAAAGAGCCTTGCATATATAGTAATTGTTCATCTGGGATCGAATGTAGTAGAATTATACGCTATTCACATTTCACTCAACGGAAACAAAGAGTTACAAATTATTTTTCGTCTTCCTTATAGTCCACTTTTGACCTCGGAATTACTAAAAAGCTTTTACTTTTAAGATTATACCTAAAATGATTGAATCTAAAGTGGATACTGTACTCTCCATTCCGCTTCATAATCATTTGGCCTCAGTCTCTAGTTCATCCTCTTGGTCTTGTTACAATTGAACCACTGTAATATTGCGTTCTTCGTTCAGCATAGGTTTTTTCTGGATTTTCCCGGTGGCTGGTTTTATACTTGGCGGTGCTGTCACCTTAGCATTCTTCGCAAGAACCGAAGGCGACTAACAAGAAGGAAAGACAAAATCATAAGATAACCAAGCGCGCTCGGAGCACCAAAATATGGTAACCCATTTGGTTTGGTTATGACGTCATCGGACGACCGTCCGTCTCCACGTTCAACTTCAGTTTCATGTACGCGAAATGTCGCAATGCTGGAACCCGCGTTTTTTTGCGGCGGGAGGTTGCATTCCCGAAATGTTTCCCGAAAACGAGGAAAAACTTTGTTGATAACATGAAATACCAGAAATCCAAAAATGGGTCAATAAATGGTATTGGTATATTCACAGAAGTGAATAGTACTTCTTGAGCATTTTGATTGGCTGAGCTCGGAGATGAATAGCAAGTACTATTCACCTCTGAGCCAACGGAGAAAAACAAATGGCTTCCTTTTTCATCTCGGTTACCGAGGAGCAAATTTTATCAATATACTCGAGTGATTATTCAACTTGTGCGGTATACACTGAAATTCCACTTCGGTGAATAACTGTTTAAGTGCTTGTCACCTCAACACAATTGTCCACTTTATTTATTTTCCGAAATCGTCCCAAGTACATCGTGTTGTTTTTAGAACCTTTTGATTGAAATTGCACTTTGTTATTGGCTTTGAAAAAGGGGAGAAGTGGTAATACTTTTATCCATAACCGAGCAATGAAGGGAAATGGGTTCGATACCGTCACAGACTACTTTGCATCGTGATAGTTCTTTGAAAACAGCGATGCAAATTAAGTTGTGACGTCAACCCGGCATCGAACCCGTATTCAACAAAAAAGTAAAATTTCAATCAAAAGGTTCTAAAAACAGCACAATGTACTTGGGACGATTTCGAAGAATACATAAAGTGGAAAAGTTTGTCGAGGTAACAAGCAGTTTAACTAACCTTCGCTGCTTCTGGTTTCAATTTAATAACAACCTCTTCCGTTGGAGCCTTCTCTCTCTGCTGTGTTTCTTTCTTACTTGACAAATAGTCCCCTTTTTCTTTATCTACCGAAACCACTTCCACAGTGACCTTTTCCACTTTAATCACTATCTTATCAGGTTCAGCTGCCATTGTTGTTGGTGATTTTGTTGACATTAGTTCGGTTGCTTTCCTTGCTTCAGCTACTATTGTAGTATTTTCTGTTGATTTCGATACAGGAATCGCCTTTGTTGTCTCTTGTGGGTTGATTACGTTGTCGTCATCATTCAATACACTTTCACTTAATTCTGCTAGTTCGAGTTCTTCAAGGGACATCTTTCCTTTTGATTCGTTTTCGGGAGCGTTGATCTGTGCTTTTGATTCCTTCGGTGATTTAGTCGTTTCCACCAACTCTTCTGTTGAGGATTTACTCAGCTTAACTGTTTCAGCGAGTTGAGTAGGAGACATCACATTTGTCATTTTCGTTTTACTTCTTTCTTCTTGAAGAGCTTTGTCGAATTCCAGTGCAACCTTCTTTTCTTCAGCAGCTTCTTGCTGTTGCTCTAGCTCGTCTTCAAATTTTTGTTCATCTTGTTGTTGGTTTTCAGTCCTTAGCGAAGTATGTTCTAAGATTACTCCTGACCGACTGACGTCCCTAGGGAGATTTTGGGCCTCAGTTTTTTTTTCACCACTGTGCATCAAATCTTCCTCTTCTGAGCTTATAATTATAGCTTTCCCTGTTTTCTCGGGGTTCAAATCTTTAGTTCCTTGGGATTTCAAAAGCAAATTGCTGCTGGCGTCTTTTGGTTCATCAGAAAGTACCTCAGGTTCCCTTTTTTCCACTCTCACAGTTATTTGTTCAGTTTTATCGTGTTGAGTAATCTCTTTCAATTCCTTTTGTTCAAGGTCATTCTCTTCTGAATTGTCTTGTGGTATTTGGTTCCTTTTGCTTTCAGGAGCGTCTTCTTGTGGTGCACTTTTAACCTTTTCCACAGTAATCGTAGCTTTTCCCTCTGTTTCTTTCAACTCCTCTTCCTCGAGGACTTTATCTTCTAAGGATTCTTGATGTCTGATTTGGCTTCCTTTGCTCTCAATTGCTTCTCCTTGTGGTGAATTTTTCACCTTCTCCACTGTAACCGTCACCCTCTTCTCCGCTTCTTTCCCGTTCGTCTCAAACGCTTTTTCGGTGTTTCCCTCCTTCCTTTCAACTACCACTGTGAATTCTTGTGGTTTGCTTTTCTCGTTTTTCTCCTTTGTCACCAAAACATTAAGTGAGGTCTTGTCTATGCCCATGGACTGTTCAACCTCACTCTCGTTTTTATTCCTGTCCAACTTCTCCACTGTCACTTTGGGAATACTAGAGTCTTGCAGTTTTTCAGCCATGTTTAGGTTGACCATATTATTTTGGGTTTTTTCTTGTTTAGCAATTTCTATATTTTCTTCCTCTCCTGCCCCAACTCGCTCAAGATCCTCTTCTTCGTCGTCGCCTTCATCGTTTGCTAAAGCTTCCACAGACCCTTGTATAGGAACTGGTTTTCTTTCTTTCTGCTCTGTGACCTGCAGTGTTACCTGATTAAATTTCATTTCGGTACTTTCTTTCACATCACTTTCAAGGTCTTACTCCTCATTCTCATCATCATCGGTTGTTACAGTCAACAAAGTTTTCTGTTCTAGTTCATTGGCTTTGTCTTTCGACTCCTCTTCTTTAACGGTCATCTTCTCAACGGTTACTTTGGGCACTCTATTGAGATTCTCCTTGCGTACGCCGTTGTCTGTTCCAGCCTGAACATTTTCGTTCTCTAAAGAAATCTTCTTAACTGAGATTCTCGGTATATGGGTAATCTGGGCTCAAATTAACATTAGCACAGTAGACTACTAATTTCAAGTCGTCACAGTCAGTTACAGCGTTAGAGAGCGAATCCCTGTGTTCCATGATAATTATTTGAAATCTATTTTTAGATTGAGTCCGTACTGCAAAGCTTATTTTTATTTGTTGCAGCACCAGTCGTGACGCCGCGCGGTCCACTTTCACACTAACTGACCAATAAGGTGTAGTCTTTGAAATGACCCGAAATGGGGCCAAATGAATGCAGGATATTCGCTCTCTTACCTAGTATTCTCTTCTTATTGAATGCTATAAAGAGGGTCTCTTCAGACAGCGCATGTGCATAAGTACTGGCAGACAATCCGAACCACTTTGGACATCGTGATCTCACACCCTAAAGTTTGCCCCCCGATAGTAAATTTGTCGCAAGCCCCTTAACCGAGGCGCCATTGCTTAAAACCCCAATAAGTGCTTGTGACGTTGCGCGTGCTCATTTCGGCCGGTGCTTACGAAGACCGCTTTCCAAGTGGCTTTCATAGTGGCCTTGAATAGGTTTTGATCCTGGAAAACTGTATCGAAAGCCGGAGACAAAAGCAAAGGTTTAAATTCTGCGTGAGACTCTGATTTTGAAGTTGCCCTTTCGTCCGTTGCCAAGCTACTGGCAACTAGTTACCATCTTTCTCACGGGTGCATTATACTTTCTACCATCGGTAGGTGCATTTACGATATTAAGTATTCAAACAACTCACCTCTAAAAAATTCCTGACTTTAAAACCGCGACCCGGTCTTAGTTGGACTTGGTTTAGATAATCCGCCTTTAGCATATTTATTTACCTGTGGCCTCTTCATGTCGGACTTCCTCGGGCGGTTCCTTCACTTGTGCCCTGACTGCTTCAATACGGTTTTCAAAGATAACGAAAAGAGAGGAAAAAAACATGCCTGTGGAGCTGCCACTGAAAGGGGTGCCCAAAGCACCCACCTCTGATGAGGCCCAGCAAGGCCGAAACAGCTGTCCATTGGCTGCTAATTGACGACCGGGTGAAATGGTTGCGCGCATGCGGGATATGTTGGCCACACCGGGTTGGTGTTAGGATGTGTCACCTTACTTTTTTTTGTTGTTTTTCACTTTCAAAAAAAAAAGAAAAAAAAACCAGACCCCATCTTCCTTTAGTTTTGGTAGATTTTGGTAGTTTTGTAGAATTTCTTTACATTCTCACTTGGGTTTCCCTAACAGCTTCAGTTTCGTCAGCTTAATGGAAAAGTCGGCTCAAGGACATTTTCGGTTAATATTTTGTAACTTACTGTACACTGTAGTTATTGTATTGCAAATAACCGCGAGGCCAAAGTATCAAGAGTACATAGCCCCAATCATGCCCAAGCGTTAGGGTCAGTGTTAAAATAGTTTGAGTGCATTGGAAATTTTCGTCCTAGCACTCAGATGGGGTTACCCTAGCGCCATGGTAACCCTAGCTGCCTTGTAAACTCGTCGATGAAAGAACGAAGAAATGTGTGAGTGCTGGGATAACCCTAATGGTAGGGTTGCCCTACCAAGAGGGTTACCTTACCTGCTTGTAAACAGGGTCTTAGCTTAGCGTTCGAATTTCACGATGTAGTCGCGGAAAGCAATATTTCCTTTTTTTTTTCTCAATGAGCCAGTGGGCGGAATTCTGTGAATCCTGCAATCTGATTGGCTCTGGGAGCGGGCCGAATTTTTCTGTCTTGCCCGCCAACCCGGGCGGAATCCGAGCCCTGGTTGCGTGAGCTTGTGTTACGATTTTTTGACACCGAATCCATTGACATACAAAAGTAAGTGTTTGAAAACATATCAGTTTATTAGACAAGAGGCGTGGAAATAGAATTCAAATTAAAATATTTCTCTTTGAAAAGTTCAGTATGTAGGTCGCTTACTGCATTCGTAATCAAGCGCGGTGCGAGTCAACGATTAAAAAATTGATTTAAGAGAGGAAGAGAGAGAGAGAGAGACGAAAAAAATAAATAAGGACCTTTATTTACTAGCTAATGGTCGGTCCGTATGGCGCAAAGCCGTGAAGTCGGTCTTTAAAAAACCTCGGCCTCGGGCAGCCTTTTCAAGATCTCAGTCACAGTTTTGTGCTATACGGACCTTCCAGCTGGCAAATAACATATATGTCTTTGTTGCCAAAATATCAATCATGAGGGGAAACTGAGGCCGCACACACACCCATTTTATATTTGCTAGCATAACATAATGTCACGCGATTCGCTCGCCAGCAATCAACCTCCTTTCTGTAAACAGTAACGTTAATTCCACACGATCAGTGATTTCTTGATTGAAACCAGCCAACTCTCCATTGTTATAGAACGTTTTTGAATTGACATTCCTTCTTTTTCTACCTTTTAAAATTAATTTTTTGGCAACCGGAAATACTCGAAACAGTCACACTGCCTTGTTATCCGGGACTTTGATATAATTATTTCCGCCTTGGCTATGATGAAGTTTCGGTATTGTCTTACCTACTGATTTCTACCGGAAGCTGCTGTGCATCATGGGTTGAAAATTCAGGGGAACTAGCTCCAATCCCCTTGCTTAAAATCCACGCGCGGACAAAATGGTGCCTATTTGTTTACAATGTTCCCACAGACGAATTTTAACCGCGAATTTCGCTTTTGATGGAGTTCTGGGTTTCTCTGTGGGCTTTATGATAATTGCACGATATAAAAAGAGCCATGGCATACCCTAGCTTGAAGCTAAGCTGTATAAATCACCTGCTGTTTACACAAATTCATTCGTAGTTACGGTTTGGTTGAACCGAAAAATTTTACTGAGCCTTAATACAACCCATCAAGTATTTTGCCTTGTCTGTGAGTGCATTTAATTAACAGAAGAACGCTTAATAAAGTTGCTGAAAAAAAGGAGTAAGTGAAATCTGGAATATCGATCCTAGAGTTTACGACTAATGTACTAAATATTAACTGGCAAACATTTCTTCAATTGCCGGCGTCAAAATTGTTTCTGTTCTTGCTCAAAACGTTAAGTCGAGTTTCACTAAAAGTAAGTCCTGTCATAGCAGACAAGATACTGAATCCTCTGGCTGCGCTTCAGCCATTCGATGAGGGCCAGTCTCGTGCTTCCTAAGTTGCCTCGCTCATGCCCAAAAAGAATTCTGGGTAATTCTGCCATTCCATGACAAGGGAAGACTCCCGATTCTCATTTCATAGTTTTTTTCATGAGTGCCGGGCCACGCAGTCCTACCAGCAAAATAACGCATCGATTGAATGTTTTAGCTTTCAAAACTTGCCCAGATTGTGTCAGTAGGTACTTGAATTCTTCCACAGAAAGGCCAGAGAGACAACTTCACTCGTGAACAGCCATGTTTACAACAGATCATTTTAGGCGTCCCAGTCTGCATGAAACCATCTCTCGCCTCTGTCTGAGACAAGACCAGACACGCACTGTTCTTACGTTACGTTTATGCCTATAAAATCAACTGAAATGTCAATAGCGGGTACAAAAAAAAGAAAAAAGAAAACCGGCATATTAACATTTTTTTGGTAGGCTAGGTATCGAAGAGCCAGAACATTTGCGCATGCGCTGACACAATGTTTAAACAAGAGGGAAAAACGCAGTGCCGCAAGACACCGGCGCTGGAGCGTCGTACCAAACGAGTCATCCCGGGATTTCGGCCCGTGCGATCGCTTTTGGACACAGTTGGCCCTTCGCTGCTTTCTGCTACCGACCTTGCCTCCCGGTACGGCATTGAGGGAGAGATATGTCGGCCCCTAAACCATATGTGACAAATCCCACGCCTACTCACAGCTCCAAACCGCCCTTGTCAATATAGCGTAAGAGTTAGATGGCTTATATATTCAAGAAAAAAGTCATTTTATCTGTCATATGGTAAACACTGGAGTCGCAGATTACAAAGTGTGCGCATGCGCCCTTCTAAAGGTAACATACATACAGTCATAAGCTCTTTCCCAATAACTACAGGAGCTAATATCTTCGAGACATTACATTTTCAGCTAAAATACATAGCATATACAGATACCTACTAAATACATAATATTTAAAGATATATTCATTAAAAAGAAAAGCCGCTGTACAAAATGCGGCCCTGGATTCTTTTAAAACCAGTAAACTCATAGGTACGTATAAAATCAGGTAGCGCATTCCGCAACAAAGATGATACCTAAGAAAAAAGAGAACTAAGACCATAACTGGTTGTTCCAGGTTTATTCAGGAACAGAATGCGATACTTTCCGCGAAGATCACGCATAAGAAGGGGACGGGAGAGAAAACGTATTTTTTATATAAGCAGAAAAACCCTTTTTTCCAAATAAAAAGCAAAAAACAAAAAAAAAACAAACAAACAAACAAAAAACATACTTTTATCAAGTAATACGTGGAAATTTTGAATGCGCTTATTGTATAGAGATGTAGAGCTTGACTTTCGTAGTAAGAGGACAGGTAATCTGCAAATATAAATATCGTTATTCTCTTATTTACATTATTCTACCGTTTCTTTGACACGAGAATTACAGCAAAACGAAAGCACAACTTTGTCGCGAAGTTTCTATGATAAAAACGTGTTCAGAAATCCAAAATCTAAGTTAACAGCACACACCAGGGCTACTCTTGAGTATCTGGCTAGAAATCATTTCCAACACTCTCTCATTTAAAAATGGACTTGATTATCGAAATCTGGACTGTCCATTTTGCTGGAAGTTCTGTGCGAACTCGCATACTTAATACAAGAAGTTCTCAGCTTTCTTTCTTTTTCACATACTTGTTGTTCTCTTTCGTCTCTTTTTCATGCTTTCCATATACACCAGAAAAAAAATGGCCTTTTTAAAATTAATTTTACACATATCTTAAATAAAGCTCTTTCTAGTATTTTGAAGTATGTATCAAACAAACATGTTCACTTTTCAAAGAGTTTTCTTGAGATTGTTCCCCATCAATTCTTATACTCACTCACACGCACCTTTTAGCCTGTCGCGTACCTTGTCCATTTTATTAGATCTCGCATACCAACATTTTAAGTGCCAAAAACGTCAAGACAAATCAAATAAAAGTTGAGCTGGTGTGAGAGTATTATAGGAAATAAAAGATATTTCTACATCAATGAAAAGGCATATAAAATCGTAAAGGGGAATGTGTTCTTACTGGATATCAGGTAAGAGGATGTGTTTTGTGGTGTGAGGTATGGATGTTATACCAAAGGCTCTGAGGTATGGATGTTATACCAAGGGCTCTGATGTATGGATGTTATACCAAAGGTTCTGAGGTATGGATGGTATGGATGAATCTCTGTACGGTGGTCAATTTACATTATCAACTCCGTTGATAAACCAAATTTTTGTTATACCAAGGGCTCCGAGGTATGGATGTTATACTAAGGGCTCTGAGGTATGGATCTTATACCAAAGTCTCTGAAATATGGATATTATACCAAAAGCCGCCTGTAGTATGGATGTTATACGAAGGGCTATTAGGAATGGATTTCAACGATGGTTAATGTACCTGAAATAAATATACATAATATAATTATATTTGCAAAATTGCATATTTTTTAGGCATTAAAATTTGGTTATAAGCGAGTTATGCACAAAAGGGATCCCATTTTGACAAGAGTTGGTTTCTTTCTGATTCGTAACCATCCCCTCTTTTTTGATTAAAAAGATAGCAAAATTTTTAACTGATCATATTGGTCTTGCGAATTTATAGTTTCTTTACCGTGTATATTGCAAACATTTAGAGAAATCAAGCTTAAGAATACGTGGCCCTGACGAAGGGCTTATGGTGATAACTTCACTTGACCTTCATCAATTTCTTGATGAACCCGACCTCTTGTTTTTCGCTTCCCCCACCGACGCAGCACTAAAATATGGAACAGCCTAGCTATGACTTAGAGGCATCGTTACGTAAGAATATTGTTCACATTTTTATACTCAGTTACTCTGACTATATCAGAACCAAAAACATATTTAAGGCATTCTTTGTACAAGATAAAGCGCAACGTTCTATTTAGTTATTAGTGCTTTTATTCTCCATGTCCATTTTCTTTTAAATGACCGTATTTCTTGCAAGACCTTCTCTCTGCAGGCTGGCTTTGCTTCCTTAATTAAAGGCCAGTGTCTTCCAAGATTAACTGCAGCCATAGTCGGGTAACATGTCACAAAACAAAGTGTGCTAAATTAATTGTTGGGGAACAGGGCTGACACAGTGCTGGTGAGAGGAGTCGCCCATCATCAGTGTGCCACCTCCCCACCCCTCCCCACATGGCCAGGGGTCGTGTTACCACGTCTTGCCCCTCGAATACCGCCTAGATTTTCTGAGGAGGGCATGAAGTTACGTTCCTGTTCATCTTCTCGATGCATGGCCACCAGGATGGCGCTTCCGCAATCTGGAGGCACGTTAAACTTGCCGGAGCTGTCCGGCCAAATGTTCTCGTACCCTGCACTTGTCTTCACTTTCAGGTGTGTACCGGGTGGATCTAATGGAAAAATCATTTCTAACTCCCTGAGAGTTAGGTCTTCCTTCATAAGGCAAATGCGTTTCCCTTCGAAGCTAACCGTGATCATGTTGCCCGCCATAGTAGGAGACAACACTGATATATTTTCCCGCGCTTGCACAGCGATAAGCCAATCTTACTCCCTGGTTAAGTCACGTGTAAGAGTGACGCGAATTTTACGCGGGAAAAGACGAAAGCCAAAAGCTAAAAGCTAAAAGATGAAAGAGGAAAGTGACCGAGACCAATGCCGAAGGGCTGCTTACAGTGCAGTCCTTGGCTAATCAAAGGACGAGTTGAGAAAAAATATATATATTCACATGGCGGAAGTATCTAGTAAAAGCACGGGCAGAAAGTTACAGCAATTAGCGAAATATTTATTTTCTGCCGGTCAGAAAACAAATTCAATGACAAAAACAAAGTTTCAAACCGAAATGCCAAAAACTGATGCCGAAACTCCAAATGTAACGAATTCGAAGATAACAAATGAAGTTTCTAAATGTCATTTGGCCGTAAAGGTACACTGATCCGAAACGCTCTCGAATAAATGGACCCCTGCTGTGTTGCGAGTCGCATGCTGATTGGCCTAAATTTGACGAGCTGTCAAATAGAGATCAGCAGGTATGTTTTGTGAAATGCGTTAGATATTTCTGAAACAAGATGACGACTTTTGGAACTAGCTTTTGGGTAAGTTTTATTCTAAAAGTTTAGTATCTTTGTCTACTCTATTTTGCTCAAGCTGATTTCGAAAGGAACCGTCAGAGAGACCCCTTCAAAAGCTAGAATCATCTTCATGCCGAATTACATCCAGTTTACATTCACCAATTCCATTGAATTGCGGTCGTTTCGCCAACGAGTCGTTTCGCCAAGTACTCGTTCGCCAACGTCTCAGGTCGATTCGCCAACGTCCTAAGTTGCTTGGCCAACGTCCTACTGGTCAATTCGCTAAAGTCAGATATCTAGTACTAACGAATAAAAAAGCTGCATATTGATGTTTGGAATGCAATCCTGATCCTTGGGCCAGTTTCGCTTGACTAACTTTAGATCAATTTGCATGTTTTGATAGTTTCACAACCCGGCTCGTGCGCACCAATCGCGGTGATTTTCACGGTGAAAATTGACTGTTGAAAACCAAAGTCCGATGGCTTCCAAAAGTTTTGCAACTACCGGTACCGCACCAATTCGGTGATAATGCATTACGATGTAAATTAACATTATATCTTTTCCCTTTTTTTTTTTAGAAACAAACAGAGTTTGTTTCTCCCTTATGATCGAGTTAGAATTAAAATGGAACGCAGTCAAGTAATTAACAACGGCAATTTTATTACAATATATTATCAAATATTAAGAAGCACAAAAAACCTATGGAACCTATTTACAAAACCTGATTGAAACCTATGATACCATTTGCGTTCAACCATGAAGCGTATAATATTCATCCCTGGGTATTGTTATTCATGACATTATAATAAGGTATGGGAAATCAATCTGACCTTCCCAAGCTACCCACGCCAAACGCCACGGAATGAACATCCAAACACCCCGACAACGATCTCGGGAAACAAGCCCAATCCTTATCCCCTCTCCCTAAGCGTAAAGCATATGTCCTAAAGAGTCTACTCTATGTTCATTTCTGGTCTATCCCAACGAAATACCCCCGGCAATTAGGGGGAATGTACCTTTTATTATTTCTTTGTCTTTTTTGTTCACAATTTGCCTCCTAGTGCTAGTTTCCTTTCATTTCATTAAAGCACATAGTTTAAAAAATCCTCTCAAAGCATCAAAACATTTGTAAGATCAATTCCCAAGCATTCGGATTGGTGTGGAGGCCACAACAATGAACACATCAGGGTCCCACAACCTTAGCGTTCCTAACGGTGGCTCAACACCTGACATCAACACATCCTTCCAATGTACCTGTAACTGCTGCTTAGCCCAGATCCGGGAGAAGGTCCTAGCCCCCCTTCGCCCCCCACCCCCCCCCCCCCCCCAGGACAACGGGGAAACCCACACAAGTACACACAACGACCAAAGTAGAATAAGAAATTATTCCTTATTGCAACTATTGAATTATTGAACAGGCCTAAACAAGGCAAAGTACTTTTTAAGTTGCTCGGAGAATCTGCCCCTCTTAGGTGGAGGACCAGAAGCAGCCCTCTGCGGTAGACGGAGCGGGTAGGAATTTTGATAATGGCCAAACTGGTAACAATAATAGCACTGAACCGAAGAGCGGTTTACACGCCCAGCGCCCCTATAATAACTGAAGCCGCGAGAGGCTGGTGGGGAAGAGATTCGCATCGCCTTATCCACTATAGCCATGGACTCCAACACTTTCTCGTGATCCTTATCACCGAGCAACAACTCCAGGTACTTCGTAAATTGAACTTCCGTTGCGCCGGTCTTTTCTCTCAAGGCCCGAAAGACTGCCTAAAAAAGCCACTCTTTGGATAATTAGCCTCTTTAGCTACCATTTTGAGATTCAATAGACGATCCAATGCACGATACATCGTGAACAAAAAAAATGGTGACTTGATCAAATGTCTGAATTCTTCCAAACACGAGTCCACTGTAGCCTTTTGGGCATCTTCGAGCCTTCAAAGGCGTATCATTACTGTGTCCATATTTTGTGCATCCTTAAACAAACAAGGAGTCATAGGAATGAAAATAGTGTACAACGCTCTTGTTCGTCTGAGTTCCACCTGTTCCCATTGTTTAGACAAAATCACTCGTGAACTCGTAAACCATAAAACGAGATATACTGAACATGATCCGAGCGAGAACTACACAAAACATTGTCACCGTCAGACTGCAAAGATATCTAAGTTCACCCAGGGAATACTTGACAAGCGTGCAGCC
>NC_090885.1:7814674-7817174 GCF_036669925.1 Montipora capricornis
TGGTTTGTCAACGCAGGGCACATATTTTAACAGCACAGCTGGGTTTGATGTGCTCTGCAAACGTATGCAAGATGGGAAGCAGATGTGCCAGGACTTTGAAGAGTTTTTAAGGCAAAGGTAGAAATCATATTCAGTTTTCTTTGGTGCCTGAGTAGTGTTGCAACCATGGAATAGTGATGTTTCTTAATTTTCTACTTTGAATACCTATGTATTTAACAATTAGACCCTTTGCCCGCAAGGGCTACGGGTCAATAGCCCATGAAGCGAAGCCGAATGGGCTATTGACCCGTGGACCTTGAGGACGAAGGGTCTAATTGTTTTAGTATCACCCAACTAGTCGGACAGTAAAAGCAATAATAAAGATAGCAAATGCAAGCTAAAGAAACAATTATTTGAGAATAAAACGAAAGAAAGCGTAACGCTTTTCGCTACTCGAGGACTATTACTAATAGTCCTCTAGTAGCGTAGCCAATCAAAATGCAGGATTTGCATTAGTCCACTAGTTGGGTGATACTAAAACCAATTAGCCTATTAAGTTAAGAATTAAAAGCACCCTTCTAGTGTTTATGATGACACTACCATGAGAAGACCGGTCTTACAGTGTTGAGGCAGTGTGGCCCAGTGGTTAGGGCGCTTGCCATGAGATCCGGAGATCCCGGGTTCAAGACCCGCTCTGACCACTCGTTGAATTTGATCCTAGTTGTCCCTGGTTCAACTTCCCAGCTGCACTTGTAAATAGCCGACTGGTTTGCCTCTGGTCAGTCGGGATTCTTAACAGGTGTTGTTGTTGTTCTGTTCCCTCATTTCGTTGTGTTTTATTGGCCCTGAAAAGCCCCTATGGGGAGCGGTCAATTAAGTATGTATTATTGTATTGTATTGAACATGAAATTTGGTCTTTCTGGTCAAGTCTTTGTAGCTCTTCTTGGTTATCCATGGTTCAACTTAGCTTTGCCTTTTTTACTCTGTTGCTACATTAGCTCAGGGGCACCCAACGAATCTGTTCCTTACATTATCTGTTCACCAGAGGAATCTTGCTTGCTGGCAAAAATACAGGTGTTTCGATGAGCTGGCTGGGAAATTTTGTTATTGATAGAGGTTTTCCCTGGGAATTACTGACTTTTTCTAGCATTTCAACCCGAGCTGGCTGTAGAAACTCTGAAGACTGAGGACGACCAAAAAAAAAAAAAAAAAAGAACCCCTTCCCATGTCACAAACATACGACGGCTGGTCAGAGTGATTGCGCTTGCCGATAAAAAACCTGTTTTGTCCCGGTTTCGTCGCTTTTGTTCGGTCGTTTTGGATCGAGGGATTTGAAAGCGCACGGAATTCCTGGCTGGGAAACCAACCAATTTTATCTAGCTGGCTGGGAAATTTCTTGTGTGTCTTGCTGGGAAAAATGCACAGTTAATGTTTTCCCAGCAACACTGAAAAACACCTGAAAATGCCTTAATAACATTTCTTTTCATGAACTGGGGTGTAATAATACATTTTACAACAAATTGTTCGTTGGGTGCCCCTGTTAGCTCCTGATTGAGAATTTTTAAGTGATTAACCACATGCAAATATTTCTTGAAACCCCCTAAAATGCCGTGACACTGAGCACAGCTTTAAAATGATTAATACCTTGACAGTACAGTTATTTAAATTAATTTGATATAAATTGTTTTGGATGTTGCATCACTTGATTGCAATTGATTTCAGAGCGGATGCAGAGGAAAAGTATGGCAACTCTTTAATTAGAATTGCAAGAAATGCAAAAGGCGAGGAGGAAATTGGGTGAGCCAGATATTGTTAGAAATGATGATGATGGCTCTAACTCCTATCTACATGTACATCTATATGTCCAGAAATGCACAATATCCAGAAATGCACAATATATAATCAGAAGGACACCCACTTTTGATTTCCAACACAAAGTTTCTTCATTTACAAGTCTACCGGTAAGCATTACATGTAAATTTTAGCAACCAATTTCTAATAATGAGGTACGTTACATTGCATTTCATTGCATTCATTTCTGGAGAATTGTCTGCACTAAAACAGCTGTGTGTTGCAGACTTGTAGTACAATTGTATTAAATAGATGGTTTTCATTAACGTGATGAGACGGCCATGTTGGTGCACAAAACAACAGCGAATTATGGCTCATGTTCTGTGCACCACAATTGGCTGCTGTGACATCAGGTGAAAACCATTTATTATTTACTTGCTCTACTAAATTGTTTTTTTCTTCCAGCACCCTCAAAGATTCTTGGGAGGTGCTCAAAACAGGTACCTGGTCTCAGTGTTCTGACTTCATTTTCTATTTAGTAATACATCTATAGTTACACAGTACAGGATACATCATTGAAGATTTTAATGCATGTAAACATTTTGGGTAAAGTTTAGATACCGTATTTCCTAGAATAATAGCCGTCCCTCGATTAATCGCCTCCCTTGAATAATCGACCCCCTTTGACCGAAATATTTAAAATAATTGCCTCCATCGAATAATCGCCCCC
>NC_090885.1:7827174-7842174 GCF_036669925.1 Montipora capricornis
TAACAATGAAAGGGTAAGGAATTTTCAGATGGTATATTTAATATTAAGTTGTCTTCATAATGCCTGGTTAAAGCATTTGGTTGCTTTTGTTACTTCAAAAAAGAAAACTCATACACTGTACATGTCATTCTTGTATCATAAACTAGATTTACTTTTAACAGTTTAGGGTAACATGAACACTCTCTTGATAAAATGTGTATGACGTATTTAGAGTAATTATAGTTATCATTGAAGTACAGTAACACCGTTTTTTATTCGTGTTTGTCTCAAATCATGTCACCCATGGATCAACAGACTACTGTAACTTGTCGGAGGGCAATACGCCATAACATGATGAAAACGAGACACATTTTTGTTGTGTGAAATTGGTTACAGCATTATAATAATAACCCTTTATTTAATAACTGTACGGTTATCTTTTTAAAACGCAACAATTTTTGATTGATTGAAGTGCATGTATTCTTAGAACAAAACAACTTACGAACAGAAATGTCGTGAAGCTGATGCCGCCGAGGATGCACTGAGGAGGTCAGTCTCTCTTGCCAGCAAAGATGAAGACAAGGTTAGCTCAAAACTTTCCATTTTGCTTCTTAATACTTTTCAACTGTAATTATAGTGTACATGCCCTGCATGAACACTTTTCGGGATTGTTTAAAATCTCGTGTCACCTCAAGGTGGCTGTCAAACCAGTTTCAACAACTTCAACAACTGTATTACAAGGATTGTCTCCTCAACACTTTTTCACATAACGGCAATTTTTTGGTACCATTTGAAACACCGATTTCTGCTTAACAAAGTGCACTCATTATTGTAATGTAATACTTCACCAAGGCAACAGGAAGAAAGCACCCTCTATTTCTTTATGGAAACGCTTGTATCTCAAAAACGATCTTGGTGAGCCCCCTTGTTTATTGCTGGAAAGTGATCAGCAGTGATCAAACTCTTTTTTGCCTAGTTAACAAAAATTCTCTAGAGCTGATTCGGAGCAACCTCAAATATTCCAGTTGTGAAGATACAGTTGCTGAGAACCCGCTCCAGCGATTTTTTTAAACTCTGCAAAGAGTTTAAATTTCGCCACCTTATTACCTTTCAGCATTAAAACATGGGGTCACCGAGTTCGTTTTTGAGACAATTCAGCATAAAGAGTGTATTCACATGACGTCACGGCGGCCATGTTGGTGTCCCTAAACAAAGGAAAGATGACCATGTTGGTGTCCCGATCCAATCCTCCGGGAAGTGAGCTCTATTTTCATGCAAACGTTTTCTTTTGTTTCGGTGAAAAAAGTTAATGATCACGTGATTACCTAAGACCGGAACCGCAACCCAAAAGAGCGAAGAATTGAAACCGTAAAAACCGTATGTGTCAAAAAGTAATTTAAAAAACACAAACCCAACTTTTTCCGTGCAAGAATCGTTCGCAAACTATACAAATGTGTAAAACCGATCTTTTTCGGAGCTGGTATCTCTTTTTTGTCCTTTCACAGTTGAGAGCAAAACATGGAAGAGCGAAAACAGCGGTTGAACAAGCAGGTAAAAAGATAATGCTAATGGGGGATTGTTTAGCAAGGAGCCAAAAACCAGAATCATCTTCAGATAAGTTTGCTGAGTGGTCCAGTGGAATTGAGACGACTGGCTTCCTAGAAAAAATATGAATAGGCTCTTTGCGTTTGTTCATTTCGCTGCGAGCGAGCTCTTTATTTCGTGAATCCCGAGTGATGTCGCGGATTCCCCAATGTCGTGCACGAGCACACGCATGTCGCCCGCGCTTCCCAATCACTCGTGAACCCTGAAAAGGTAACCTGCGATCATGCTCTATTTTAGTTTTGCGTGGTACGTACCGTGGAGTTGGCGACACAAGAGAACATATTGGCGAAGCTAAGGTTACTGAAAAGGAGACCTTACTCGCGGGTTCCTGATCATTCATCAAGAGATTCTTTCCATGATGGTCGAATCTTTGCTGTGCTGCTCTAGTTAACTCCACTTAACCTCTAACAGTCCATCAACCTCGTTCCCAGGGCTTTTTACCCCTCGCCCCAAAGATAGGGAAAAGCCCTGGGAACGAGGTTGCCAGTCCATTGATTGTTCAGTCTTCATCCTCCCGCCTGCTTTAATCACGCAAAACGAGCTCAAAACCGTTTGGCTTGACTTAAGCAAAAAAATGGACTCATTATCATCGTCATTCGGCTGCGGATGAAGTGACCACAAGTTTCCTCCAGTCAGAACGGTCCTTTGCTATTACTGACAGTTCACCGGCGGGTTCAGTTTTCCCTCCGCATCCCCCAGAATACACTGGATGCAGTTCAGATACAAAGTTCGTTTCGCGGCATACCGAGTTGTTCTTGCCACGTGATGGAATTTTCATTACGTGCGCTTTATTATATGCCCGATGACGTTCAGTTAACTGAACTACCGTATTTTATCGGCTATAAGCCGAGCGATTTTTACACAAGTTTAGTCCGAATTGTCTTAAAATCCAAGGGCAAAAGGGGTACTCGGCTTATAGCCGAGAGCTTGACCCAAACTGAAAAATATATCGACTTTAAAAGAAAGATAAGTACACAAGTATTTGCATACAAGCCGAGTAAAACACAAAGACACAAAGGGTGAAGTGTTGGTCATAAACTTTTAATATGTGTTGGCTCCTAAAGGAGCCATTTGTTTCATGGTGTTCCAAAGCAGGAGGTCATCTTATGGTTCATCTTCGTCACTGTCAGCGTCAAATTCCTCCTCCATCTCTTCTTCTTCTTCTTCCTCACCATCAATTTCTGGCATATCTTCTTCGTAGACAGCGACATCTTCTGTACCATTAAGGGTCACTGACAGCAGTCTTTTTTACCCAAGCAAATCCGTTGCCAGTTTTGTTTATTTATTTGTTTGTTTTTGCAGACACAGCATATCAGAATTCGGTTCGCGTGCTTGAGGACGCACAAGTAGTTTGGGAAAAGGAGATGGAACAATGCTGTGATGTGAGTGGGATAACTGAAAGATAATAGTAAGCTAAAGAAACGGGAACATTAATGCCCCGGAGGCAATGTTGGTGTTTTGCTTGTTAAACCGTTTCCGCGGCCTAAAACGAGTTTGAAAACTTTTTTTCTGACGACCGAAGTATGAAATCTGCGGCATACTTTCTCAAATACAACCTCCAGTGTACCACTTGTAGAACTGATAAACTAACCGACCAGGAGTTCTTGTCGCTACCCGGTCACGGAGGTGGTATGTTCTTGCTGTCCTAACAGGGACTCTGCTTTCCAATAAACTAGTGCATCTTCCCGTTGTGACCTCCGCGGTGCCCGCGTTCTCGTTGCTTAAGCTCAAATAAAACTGATGCCGAAAACATTTCCCACATTTCACCTTTGCACCCTTGCTCACCATGTAGTCTCCAGTAGCTCAGTGGGTAGAGAATCCGACTGAATCATCAGATGGAGGGTCGTGGGTTCAAATCCCATCTGGAGTTCGGTTTTTTTCCAGCTTTCCATTTGATTCAAAAACTCATCATGCTGCTGAATTTCTAACATTATTCACTTAGTGAAGGAAAAGCTGCTAGGAAATGTTTATCTTTCATTTCCTTTCCTTTCCTTTCATTTCTTTTCATTACCTTTCCTTTCATTTCCTTTCCTCTTCTTGTGTGCTGGTGCCGTTCTTGGTCTTGGCCTTACGTAATTGATAATTGAGCTGCACATCTTGGGACTGACATTGATAAAAGCAGAAGAATTCTGAAAGCTGTACTGAGCTCTATTCGATAGCTGAAGGTTATGAATCGGGAGACTCTGTAGCTTTCGAGAGGCGGTCTGTGATTGGACGACGAACCAAGGAAAGGCGTTTAATAATTCCCTAGAGATTAAGAGTGCCTAGTTGAAAAAGTTATATTTCTTCGAGATTTTTGCGGCAAATTTATATTTCAACCAAGCACTCTTAATCCCTACGGAATTAATGGAAGCTTTTCATTTTATAAATTTATTCGTATATGTTGCCATGGTTTCTCCAATGGCAAAGCTCTCCTCCTGTAGATCACTAACAACCAATCATACCTTAATTCGCTCTGACAAATGTCTGACTCTCAAATTTTCAGCTGAAGAGTGCATGTCAGTAAAAATCAAACATTTTCGAACTTTCACGGCCACAGCTCAAAAATGGATTTTGCTCAAATTTTGTCCAGATGTAGCCTATTATGTCTCTAAATGCACTGTATAGTTTTTTAAGTCATGTGTATTTTTTTTTTTTTTTGGGAGAAAATGCAAATTTAAGAGTTCGTGTCGAAATCGCCATTTTCCCGCAAAAATTAACGTTTACTTTGCCGTCAAATTTCGCTACAAAAACCATTTGTATCAGCTCAAAACCTCCTAAAAGCTCTTCTGTGATATCTCTACATCCGGTTCACGCGATTTTTTCGAAATTTGAATCACGGCTTGCATCCGAAATAATTTCAAGTTCAAGACGCCTGGTTTTACTTGACTTAAGGTACCCCTGAAACCACATCGTTTTTCTACATGCGATAAAGCTCCAAATTTAACAATATTTGCATCGTTAACTCTCTAAGTGATAACCTTTCAAGTGACATAGAAATTTCTTTGGGCAAATGTATACGAGCCGCGTGACAGTTAATCAAATTCATCAAATTTGACCGCGCGCTGGCAACACGACCGTTGTTGACTGCCCGGTCACAAGTCAACAACGGTCGTGTTGCAAATTCAAATGGACCAATCAGGGTTGAGGCTGAAACCATCTTGCGGGTTTCCGTTGTAGACTGCCGGGTCGCAAGCCTCTGAGGAAAGCCGAAGAGGTGAATTTTCAGGCAAAGTTTTCGTTCTTCACGAGTCTTTCGGCCGCCGAAACACACGTATTTGGAGTGAAATTCGATCAGTATTTGAAAGAGAAAATGCTGTGAACCGCGCTGTTGGAGTACGACTTCGTTCACCTTATAATCAGTGTATAATTGGTTTAAAAAAAAACATACATGTCGGAGGCTATGTTATTGTTTCGCTTTTACAGACAAAACGTCAATATTTAGGGACAATTTCCAGGTGTGTTTTTTAAGACTTGTCAGATATGATTGACATGACTTTGAATGACCAAGCTTTATCCGTTTGAACCAATCGTAGCGTAGCGAATCTGTCGTAAAAAGAAGAAGAGTTTCCTTCTATTGTAGGTGTTCAGAGTAGCTCTTTGCACACCCGATGTAAACGAGTGAATGCTAAAAGGACGTTAAATTTTATAGTTCAACTCAGTCGACTTTATAGATTGAGGCTAAGTTTCGTTAGCCTTTGGTTTACCCCTAGTAAACGGGAAAAGGTTTATAAAATACGTACATACATACATTCATACATACATACATACATACATACATACATACATACATACATACATACATACATACATACATACATACATACATACATACGTACGTACGTACATACATACATACCAATGAGATGCTTTATCAACATGTCTCCGACGATGAGTTTTTTCGCTTCCGTAGTAATTTTAGCCTTTGCTCGAGTTTCACTGTATTCCGGATTCCAACCGTTTAAGCAAATCCGGTTCATGTAATCATAACGCCTTCAATTTCCATACCATAACAACAAACGGCTACAGATCGTCAGATTTAATATAAACTTTAAAAACTTGCCATCGCGGATATTGTATTCATTTCTTGCGACACTCCTATGCCATCACTTCTGTATAAAATGTTGTTGATGAAATTAACACCATCCGATTTTAACTCTAAACCTTGTACCTCCGGGCTCCGGCTCTTGTCCAGCTTATTACTAGAGTCGCACGATGATGAGGGCAGATTGTCATTGACTTATGTCAAACAGTCACGTGACCTCCTCGTTCTCCCGCCAGTTCTCAATCCCTACCTGTACACGCCTGCTTTAGTCTCCGGTTTCTCTTCTCCTTCGAACGCGTACGCCTGTCACGCAGGCTACCTTTTTCAGTTGCTTACTTATGTGGGAGTGACTCTGCTAAAAAGAGCTCCCTTCAAAGTTAACTGTTTTCAACTAACTGAGAATTTAAATTTGGAAATGAAAAAGAAAGAGCGAGTTTTTGATGTTTTTCTTTGAACCACTGGGTGCTTACCATTTAGCCAAAAAATCCGGAAATTTCGGTTTGAGGTCAAATGGAAAGGCAATTTTCCGGAAAATCTTTTCGGAAGTTGTGGACAACCTCCAGAGGTAGTCCTCTTTTCCCGTTTGGAATGGAATTCGAGAAATGCCTTTACCATTTCGCGAGAATCGTTCCGTTTCCAGGCCTATCTCACAAGACCGAGTAAACATGCGCGATGGAATGCGGAGTAGTAAAATGGTAAGAGCCATTCTCATCCGGTTGGTCATTAAATTCGGAAAATCGCTTATCTTTATGCAACGATCATTCCATCCGGATTATTTGGCTAAATGGTAAGCACTCACTTGTCTATCATGCGTCACGCTGAATTTTACAACTGTCACTGGTCGTCATTACAGCTGTAAAGTAGTCTGATCATGAATCACGGAAAACCCCTTTACCACTCTCAAAGTAAAGAAGGCTGCGTTAGTATAGCATTTTAAACAAATAGTGATGAATAAAACCTTGACAACTGATGCGTCAGTATAGAAATTGAGAGTAAGCAAGCACGCAATTCAGGTCTGGGTAAGACTCCTATGCTAATTTTCTCCGAAAGCAATTCGTGGGAAGGGTGGGTATGACTTTCCTACAACTCGATATGTCAAGTCAAACGTAACGCTGATTTATTCTTACAGCACTACTGGTCTGCTGTTATGTTCCTTCCGGCCAAAACTACTGGTTTATGGGTGGTGCGTCTTATACCGTACATCAACCAAACATTACTGGAGGTTCTGCCAGGTTAAATTCAAACAAGCCACATGGCATAAGAAGTCGTGACAGCACTGAAGGTGAAATCGCAACAAACAACATCCTTTCTTTAAATATCCGACAGCAACCGTCACAGCAACTTGAACCATTGACAAAACACCGACAGGAGACCTTTTAAAATTCAGACTAGCTGTATGCTAGTATTTCAATAACACACAATTCAGTGCCTTCTGATTTTCTGTAGCACGTACCACAAGCAACCCAGAAGCATCTCGTTTTCTCTTTTTTTCTTTTTTTTTTTTTTTTTTTTTTTTTACCGTGTCGGTAAAAGTCTTGCCTGTCACTCCCCTGGTAAGTGGTGTCTTTGTGTATAGAGCCTTCTGCGCGTATTTTCTTAGGATCAAGAGGGTAGTGGAACTGCGTAGATTTCTCTGGTGGACACAGTAGAATCATTAACTTAGCCTGCAATGGCGTCGAAAGTCATGCAACACGAATGTCGTTTTAGTGGATCCCTAAACAAAATATACCCTTATGGAGCTCAATAATGGAAAGTCAGTTGGATAAACTAGGCATGAATCTCGACGAGTACTGGACTATCGCCCGTCGAGACGTAATCAAAGTGAGCAGTATTTACCTGAAGTATATGGTAATTTGACACAATTGAGTTTCTTGTCTTCAAGCACGCAATGAAATAGGAAGAGGTTTTCGCCTCTAAGAGAAAATATGTTGTTTGTTTCAATAAAATTTTCGCTGGAAAAGGATTCTGTGGTATTTTCTGCCTTTGTGAATTATAATATCATGTTGTGTATTGAATTTTCGAGCTTAAGGTTGAAATGTGATATGGGAGAAGTTTTTTAGTATTGCTCTGTAAGCAGGAAGGGTTCACAGGCCTGTTGGAAGCGTGCTTGAGTTTCAACAAAATGAGCCCCAAAATCAGTGAAAACTTGTGACGCAGATAAATAATAAAGTAGCTGCTATTTCCAAAATGATGGAATTACCTGGTGATAAATAACGTCGTACGCGTCTTGGAGAGTAAATTTTGACTTTGCATAAACAAGAGTTGGGCGATTGTGATCTTTGTTTTGACTTCGCTCATTTCATTGTCAAACTTTATAACACTTGACAGAAAAAGAAACTTACAAAAACCCGGTATCTTGCCATCATTTGACACAGATGCTTCACTGGCTAAACATGCCGCGGTAACTTAATCACGGCGCCCGCTGAATTCCGGCCATGTCACTTTCGATTTTGCAATTTACTTGAACGTAGCAAAAATCTCCCAAAATGTTTGTCGCTGATCGTAACTTTTTATATTCTATATTCACGGTTCAAAATTAATGTTGTTTTCATGTCGTAAATATTTTATTCTCGATCGACCGTCCGGGAAACTTCCTTCTGCTCTTTCTGAAAACTGTGTATCAATAGTTATTTGCTTTTTCATCAATATTTGTTTTGCATAAAGCAAGCTAACAGAATCTGTACCTTGCTGAGTTCGCATTTGTTAGCGTTAATAGTATTTTCGGTCAGATGTTTCTGTTTTTTACGAGGAGTTTATTGTTTTGGTCTCCCATCCTAACACTAACCCCGCGAAACAGGGCTTGACTTCAGTGAAGTTTAGTATTACAAAGCTGTCAAGATGCTCAGAGGGCACACTTGTGGTGAAAAGAAGTTGTGAGGGAACTTGAAAATTATCAACATGACAGCCCAGAAGCCAATGTTTCTCGCTTCTCTTTCATTTGTTATTCTTCAGAGACTGGAATGCTGTATTTCAATACCACACAATTCAGTGCCTTCTGATTTTCTGTAGCACGTACCACAGGCAACCCAGTGTATGCTTCACAGAAGCATCTCGTTTTATTATATTTTTCGTTTTGTCGGAGGGCAGAATAAGACTTCCACTCGGCCACATAGTCAGTGGGACTTAGGATGTTTATTCGCCATAAAGCTGTTAAAACGTTAATGTACTAAAAAAAAATTATGAATATAGTCCGCTCTTTATTTACAACAAAATATATATTTTTTTGTGTCTTATTGAAACATATTAGGGCCGTTTATACGAGAGAAAATAAGCCGCGGCTAACTCTGGCCGCGGCTTACGTAAGCCGCGAAAGGAACTATTTATACGAGTATAAACTCCCCGGCCAGGATAAGCCGCGGCTTGAGAAAGCCGTGAACGTAGATTTTGTACCATTTATACGAGGTGTTCGCGGCTTACGTAAGCGGCGGCCAGAGTTAGCCGCGGCTTATTTTCTCTCGTAAAAACGGCCCTATTGAGTTTGTTGCTGAGCAGTCCCAAATTTCTATTTGGTCATATAGTCAGTGGCACTTAGAATCACGCAACTTATGATGATTACCGGTATTCGCCAAAAGCTGTTAAAACGTTAATGTACTTAAAATTTTATGAATATTCCACTCTTTATTTAGTACAAAGTATATTGCCTTTTTGTGTTATTTAAGCAGTTGATTCGAAGCGAGTATTGAATACATAAAAGGTCATTATGTCATCCATGGAATGTGTCGACGTTTCAACTTTCATTGGTAGGGAAATAACCACCATACTAAACATAGCCGTGGATAACGAATTCTTAAATTAAGTGACGCGTGTGACTACTTTGCTAGGCCTTTACTCGTGTAAAAAACCAATTAAATTTAATCGTGACTTTTAGGAAAGAAAGCTGTAAGTTGTTAAAAGTGTTATTATCGTATCGTTCATACCCATAGATATCCTGATGACAGTTCCAGATTAATTAAGACCATTACGTCATCGGAGATTCCTCGGAGATTTCACCTCGGCTATAAGTGATAGTGCAATAAGTTCGTGTGCAGTCGTTGTTGTCAGTTGTTGTGCTACAGATTGATCAGGTGATTTTGTGTCTATAGTCATAGTGAATCAACAAAGACTGCTTTGGAATGTGTACTACGTTGCGACTATAGTGGTAAGAAAACAGATAAATTTTCAAAGCGCGGTTTTAAGATCTGAAAGATCTTCTTGTTTACCTTAATTTACCCTAATTTACCTTAATTTGGAAGTGGCCTGCTAAAATTATTCAAAAATGTCATCCGAGTGTTAAATATGTATTTGTATAATCAGAGTGAATTACTTTTCACAGCTGTTTGAATCTCTGGAAAAAGAAAGGATTAAGGCTTTGCGTGATGCCTTTTGGAATTTCTCCGACATGACCTCGCTTAACTGCGTCGAGTTAGAAGAGGTGAGAAAAAAAGGCCCCGTTTAGGGCTCTACTTAAACTATCTATTATAAATGAGGTGCTCCTGTCGAACACACCTTGGTGCCCTTGAGTTTACATTTCCCCCGGCTCCTCCCTCCAGAGGCAGGAGGAAGGAGTTGAAAAAGAGAGATAGCAAAAAAACGCTTTGAATCAAAATGGTTTGTCTCAAAGTCGTCAGATTTGTGAATGTCTACCCAACTTTGATGTATAGCCTGTGATTTTGGCGCACTTTACCGACTCCTTCAATCGGCTTCGAATCTACTTATCCGGGACAGAACTGAAGGCGCGGGGGTGAAGGTGGCCCTGGTGTTTTGTTAGTTTTATGTTGCTTTGATAGACTCTGCATTCACTTTGTTATTAGAGGGACCCATAATTTTTCTTTCAAATGAAGGACGCGTGGAAGGACAATTACCGAGAAAGAGATTTCCCCCTCCCCCTTCAATTTATGAAATTTTCCTCGGTCCAGCTCTCGCGCCACTTAATCTTAAAGAGGGGATGAAAAAGCCTTGAACTGTGTGTGGTTGTATAAAATATTAATCTGTTTATTGCCATTAGGCAGATTGTCATTACATTTCGCCTAATAAAACTTATTGTGGGAAAAAAAAAATCCAAAACAAAACACAGTACGCAGGCTACTGAGGCTAAAGCGATTCAAGTAGAAGTCTTGTTTCATGAATAGAATTTCTATAGATTGCAGCTTTTTAATTTGGAAAAATATAGCACAGCTAATTGCTGGCAGGAAATTAGGATTTATATTAAGCGAAATGGATGTTGGAAAAAAACGGTAAAGTGTCGTGCAGCTGACCTTGTAGTTCTGTCGGTAGAGCAGCGGTGATCTAACCCGAAGGTCGTGGGTTCAATTCCCACCCTGGTCAGAGTTTTTCTCTGTCCTTGTGTGGGCCCATTTCCATCAGTAGTGCTAACGCTCACATGGTTCATATGGGGTGGAAACTTAGCACTTCACATTACACTCTAATTAGTTATGTCTGTTCAGATATAAGTGCTACGCGGCCAACGTTTGTAAAAACGTAACCTTCCTTGTTCGAATATTTTACTTTATATATTCCACACAGATTTGCGAGAAGATGAAAGGAAGCCTTGAACGGTGTGAAGTGGAGTCAGACATACGTCTTTTCATTACCATGAAACAGACTGGATCAGAGCGACCAGGTCAGTGCATGCACTTGGATGGTAAATAAACCTGATGAAGATATGCAGTGCCCTTCGAAATATTGGCTTTGTATAATACATTCTTCACTGTTATATCAGCCTTGTTCTTTTGTAGCCTTTTAAGCAATACCAAGGATTATGACTGGTTAACTAACTCGTGGGGCTGGATTGAGCGTTCGTTAACAGGGTCCATGTGCAAGGAAGCGTGCTTTAAGCCTGGTTTTCACTAGCGACGCAAGCAGAAGCACAACGCAAGTCTGCGATAGTTTTCTGGGCTTCATGGTTTTCCCCTTTTACCCAAAACCAACGTTTGATTTGATTGGATCTGTTGTAATTTCATGGGAAAAATCCGAGTGTTCCTTCGTAGGGTTCGAACTTACGACCTTCCGATTACTGGTTCGGATGCTCTACCACTGAGCTATGGGAGATTCGTGAGAGCTAGGACTCGGGAATATGCGGAAAAATCCGAGTGTTCCTTCGTAGGAGTCGAACCTACGACCTTCCGATTACTAGTTTGGATGCTCATCCACTGAGACTCGTAGGAGATCAAGGCCATTGATTAGGTTCAAGTGTAATTGTTGCTGTTATTGACATTATGAGAGAACGTTTGTACAAATGGCGTTGCGAGACAAACTGCACGAAAAATTGCACAGTGTAACAGCGCCTTGAATCAGGGGCACCCAACGAGAATATATATTTCAAAACCACTTAAACATACAGTTGTTAAACGTATTTTGGTATTTAAACGGTAGATGTAGGCATATTTTTATCCCCTAAAAATCTTTCATCTGTTCGGATTTCCTAGCTGAAAGTTTATATTGTTCGTCAACAGCTCGAGTAGAATACGAGGATTTTTATGCGACACAGTCGTCGCAAAACGTCTTATCCCCCAGCAGTGGGGTCAATATTGGTGGTCCAGTGGCGGGGTCATTCCTTCATTCCAAAGATACCTCAATTACGCTGCAACATAACAGCACTCTGAAACCGGCCAGGCCACAGAAACCAATACCAGATAGACCAAAAAAAGGTGGGAAAAAGTAACACGTAAATAAACCGAAAATGTCATTATTTGAACGTCTCTTTGATTGATCCAACCAGACCAATGTTTGCAAATGGAGCGAGCTGTTTGCAACTTACAATTGACAATGGCGCTAATCCACAAGTTACGCGAAGAATAGTGTTAAACGGCCTTGCATCTTTGCTTATAAAATCCCCTTTCCACTCACCTGTAGCATGCCGGAGCTATATATTTGTCCATAATTGTTTCGTTTCTTCTGTTTGTTCTTTTCCTGTCTTTTTTTAAAAAATAAATACCAAGTAACATATTTAGATATTCGTTACTTGAATACCATATTTTATTTTATTATATCTCTCAGATAGTACGCGCGCTGTGATTGGCTAAATTAGCGGGCCGTATTCTATAGTTATTAGAGAGCTTTAGAGTCTACGACGAGGACGAGAACGAGAACGAGTTTTGACTGCCCGTTTTTAGCGAAAATACTAAGGAAATTTATAACCCGAACGCTTAATCTTACTCTTTGTTAGCAGTATAGGTTGCTCAGTTATTCTTATTTCTGGTAACTGAGCCTTTTTGCTCATAAAAAAAGCCAAAACTACTACCGTGTTGTTGACTTGTTTTGAGTCGACGACATTTTTGCACAACCTCGTACTAAAATGACGACGGCATCACGTTTTTCCCGCCAAAATGACGCCGGTTTGCGCGCGCTCACTGTTGCCTTATGAGAAAATTTCGTACTCGTAATCGTTCTCGTTCTAGAATCTAAAGCTCTCTAGTATAGTACAGCCCGCTGTGCGGCTCGCTTATTTTAAAATTTCAATAAATCATTCCCTAGCAAGTTTTTCACGTCGTTTCTGTTACATAAACTTCTAAAACTGTTTGAATCTTACAAGCAACTATTTGAGACAGTCAAGAAGATTTAGTTTTTCGGATTTTAACACGGCAATCTTTGTGGCAGTTGAACCTTCCGCTTGGCTTCGACTAGTTTCCTTGCCCACAAGCGATTACAAACTTAATTGGACTCCACTCAGTCCTATTATCGTTATTAATCAGGTTTTTTCGATCGATTAGCGCCTTAAGTGGATTTCATTCATCAGTGACTTTTTCCAATTTGTTTTCAGCACCGGTGGACGAATCAATGGTCAAGACAAGCTCGGAACCAGCTCACCGCGGACAATCAAAGGAATAATACTGTCGAGCGTCGTTTGGTTACGAGGCGCAAAGTACGCTGATGAAGAACTCCATTTGCTACTCTACTGCAATTTGTAGTCGAACTTAGCTTACCGCATAACTTTGAAGCGAATAGTTTTTTATAACATAAAATGTATTACTTTAAATACACAAACCCCAAACATGAGCGATCCACGGCAAAATATGAGGATTCTACGAGCGATGAAAGTCTGTATATTTTGTCTTGAAAAATGGTCAGGATCCTGGGCTTCCAAATTGTCACCAAAATTTCAGCTGTGCCAGCGATACGCTCTCGCAGGTTTTCCAATCAACAAAGTGTCAAACATTTGGGGTGACCCTCTCAAGCGATATGGAGTTCAGTAGTAAAGCTTAGTTCCCACTGGCGACATAAGGATCATAAGCATAATCATAATCATAAACATAAACATAAGCTTCTTATGTTCTAGTGGGGACGGCCGCTCTAAAAACGTAAAGCTTTTCCTCGAAGCTGGCCGCCATCTTGAAAATGAACCGACCCGAAAGTACTGGTCCTAGACTTTAATTGGCCAAAACACAATGACCCCGTTGCGTCATTATGTTTCTCATTATGTCGTTATGATTTTCGCGTTCCCACTGCAAAGAAAAGCGACATAGTCATAGTCAAAGCCATAATCATAATCATAAGAAAATGGTCGATCATTTTCTTATGATATGATTATGTTTCTGGACGTTCCCACTAAGACAAGCGACATAACAGCGTTATGTTCGTGCTTATGATTATGATTATGATCCTTATGTCGCTAGTGGGAACTAGGCTTTATTAAGAGTTATCAAGAAGCTGTAAGTAAGGCATAAAAGACGTTCGGCCTCAGCCAAGGAGCCTAAGAGTTGGAGCCTCCATAAGCACTGTATCCTTGAGTCAACGTTTGCACGTATCTTTCCATTTTAGAACTAACCCTTCAGCACGAGACTCAGCTTTAATTTGCACAATTTGCAGACATTGATTTTTCTATTTTTGTTTGCCAATTACTTTATTCAGTCTGATTGACCATTCTGAATAGTACGTGCAGAGCGTAAGAACTTGTGGCGTTCTAAAAATAGAAAGATGCGCGCAAGGGTCGACTCATAGCGCTTCTATGAGAGTTGAGAGAGAGAGAGAGAGGGTGAAGGGGGGGGGGGGGGGCTGGGGAACAACCACCTACTCATGGATTCCTGCTCAGCCCCAAAACTAGGCGTTTTTATCCAAAAAAGGGTGTACTCCAGACAAAACATTTTTCACACTAAACGAAAGGCTTGTAATTTTAACTAATAACTATAGAGGAACGTTTCAAAATGGGTTGGTAGTAGTCGAAGTTAGTATTAGTTAGGTTTATTTTCTTTGCTGTAATCAAGAACCTATTTGTTGGAGTAAATGGAGAATTTTGTACCGTAGACTGAAGTACCCTCTCTTATTATAAGAAGGCAGTGAATGCAAGCAGATGTCTTGTACAGTTCGGTTGGAACAAATGCTGCATGAGTCAAAGGGGAAGAGTGAATGGAGTGCAATTGAATTTGTATATCATCCCGCCAGTTCTCGCTATGCAACTTAACTTTAACCCAGAAATT
>NC_090885.1:7847174-7857174 GCF_036669925.1 Montipora capricornis
CACCTATAATGATTTCGTCACACTCAAAGTCGTGTAAATGATAAAGAAAAGCTCAAAGAACCTTGGGTCATCAACATTAGGCGCGTACAAGGTGGCCAAAGTAGCACGTATCTGTTCTGTTTCCATGTCGCAGATAATAAATCTGCCATTTGGGTCAGAGAAAAATTTTCGGATTTCAAAGCTAAAGGTGTTGTTAAACAAAATGGCAACCCCACACTTGCTACTATCTTGCCCACTGAAAATTGTCCTATATCCCCATTCTGCGGACCACATGGGATTTGTGCCTTCAGAACAATGAGCTTCTTGCAGCATGTAGATTGAGTGTTTTTGCATTCTAAGCCAGTTGAAGAGCTCGACTCTTCTTTTCAAATTGTCACCTAGTCCTCTCGCATTAAGACAATAGATACTGAGATTCATTTATAATTGAGTTTATATTGCCCATTGCAAATCGCGCAGCCACGGAGCGGAAAAAGGTGGCTGGGGAAAGCTGGAATTAATTCAGAAGAAACAAACAAAGATTTAAATATACACACAGAAGAACACCAGCACGACATACTAACATTACAATTAAAAAGTTCTATTGTTGGGCCGTTTTCAGTTGAGGTTTTGTAGGTGTTCAAAACCATTAGCACATCCACAAAGGGTTTTTTCCTCATACAACTGGAAAATTAATATGCACAAAAAGATCAAGTAAATCTGTAGAGTTTTGTACGACATAAGATGGATCCAAACGAGGTAAGATTAAACAATTGCAACAATTCGAAGAGGCCTACATAACGGAAGATTACGCCCGGGCGATCCAAAAAGAGAGACAAATCTTAATTAAAGCTATGATGAAGGCCCGAAATGATGGAATGGACAACGTGAAGGTAATAGGCAGATTTCTGGTTGTGAGCGGAGAGAGATTTGACTGCAAATCGATCCCGGACAGTTTGATGTGACTTTAGCTTTAGTTTTAGTAAAAACGTCTCGAAGGTTTTCAGTCGTCAAACATGTTTGATGAGTACGGTAACACAAATGCTGTTCGGGAGGTTTTATTTGAATATTTATCCTTTAGGACTGCCTCAGTAGTCTCGTCGCAAGCCCCTTAACCGAGGCGCCATTGCTTAAAACCCCAATAAGTGCTTGTGACGTTGCGCGTGCTCATTTCGGCCGGTGCTTACGAAGACCGCTTTCTAAGTGGCTTTCATAGTGGCCTTGAATAGGTTTTGATCCTGGAAAACTGTATCGAAAGCCGGAGACAAAAGCAAAGGTTTAAATTCTGCGTGAGACTCTGATTTTGAAGTTGCCCTTTCGTCCGTTGCCAAGCTACTGGCAACTAGTTACCATCTTTCTCACGGGTGCATTATACTTTCTACCATCGGTAGGTGCATTTACGATATTAAGTATTCAAACAACTCACTTCTAAAAAATTCCTGACTTTAAAACCGCGACCCGGTCTTAGTTGGACTTGGTTTAGATAATCCGCCTTTAGCATATTTATTTACCTGTGGCCTCTTCATGTCGGACTTCCTCGGGCGGTTCCTTCACTTGTGCCCTGACTGCCTCAATACGGTTTTCAATGTCGGTTAACTAAAGATAACGAAAAGAGAGGAAAAAAACATGCCTGTGGAGCTGCCACTGAAAGGGGTGCCCAAAGCACCCACCTCTGATGAGGCCCAGCAAGGCCGAAACAGCTGTCCATTGGCTGCTAATTGACGACCGGGTGAAATGGTTGCGCGCATGCGGGATATGTTGGCCACACCGGGTTGGTGTTAGGATGTGTCACCTTACTTTTTTTTGTCGTTTTTCACTTTCAAAAAAAAAAAAGAAAAAGAAAAAACCAGACCCCATCTTCCTTTAGTTTTGGTAGATTGTATAGCCGGGGGTGATTCAAAATTTCTTTACATTCTCACTTGGGTTTCCCTAACAGCTTCAGTTTCGTCAGCTTAATGGAAAAGTCGGCTCAAGGACATTTTCGGTTAATATTTTGTAACTTACTGTACACTGCAGTTATTGTATTGCAAATAACCGCGAGGCCAAAGTATCAAGAGTGCATAGCCCCAATCATGCCCAAGCGTTAGGGTCAGTGTTAAAATAGTTTGAGTGCATTGGAAATTTTCGTCGATGAAAGAACGAAGAAATGTGTGAGTGCTAGGATAACCCTCTTGGTAGGGTTGCCCTACCAAGTGGGTTACCTTACCTGCTTGTGAACAGGGTCTTAGCTTAGCGTTCGAATTTCACGATGTAGTCGCGGAAAGCAATATTTCCTTTTTTTTTTCTCAATGAGCCAGTGGGCGGAATTCTGTGAATCCTGCAATCTGATTGGCTCTGGGAGCGGGCCGAATTTTTCTGTCTTGCCCGCCAACCCGGGCGGAATCCGAGCCCTGGTTGCGTGAGCTTGTGTTACGATTTTTTGACACCGAATCCATTGACATACAAAAGTAAGTGTTTGAAAACATATCAGTTTATTAAACAAGAGGCGTGGAAATAGAATTCAAATTAAAATATTTCTCTTTGAAAAGTTCAGTATGTAGGTCGCTTACTGTATTCGCAATCAAGCGCGGTGCGAGTCAACGATTAAAAAATTGATTTAAGAGAGGAAGAGAGAGAGAGAGAGAGAGAAAGAGAGAGAGAGAGAGAGAGAGAGAGAGAGAGAGAGAGAGAGAGAGAGAGAGAGAGAGAGAGAGAGAGAGAGAGAGAGAGAGAGAGAGAGAGAGAGAGAGAGAGAGACAACAACCGGGCGGTCTTACTGCTGCAGCATGTAGTTGTCCCCTCCCCCCTTCTCCGCCATTCACCCCACCTATCTCCGACTATTTAGACAAATCATGGCACCCATAGTCGTATCACTACCGTCGTTCCTCAAAGACAGAACCCATGCACTTAAAATTTTGCGTATTTTCAATTTCTCGAGCAAAAACAAAATCACTTTCACAAAGGAGATCACAGCTCTATACACCCCTTCATACCGTCATCCCCGAAAGCGAAGGCTTCCGAGTGCTCAATTATCTTTTTCGATCAAAGTACCGTTAAAGGTAATTTTGCCAGGCTGAACTACTGTAGCTCAAAGACTCAGCCGTTTTTCATTTTCCCACAACGGTGTTTTCAATATAACTCACGAAAAGGTTGGGTAGGTGGGATGGTTTCCATTTTGGTTCTCATTGCAGCAGATAGGAACTACAAAAAAACTATTTATCAATTCAGGCAGTTTTTTTTTGTTCCACCCAGCTCCAAAAAATCAGTAGCTTTTTTCGAAATACATTGTATAACCTGTAAACTGTGCAAAAACAGTGAACCAGAGAGAAAACCAACAGATTGAGTCATTCCTCGAAATGTGGGAAGAAATGACAAAGACGCGTCGAAACCAATTTCACGCCATTTCAATAATCCTAAGCATGACTATTTGTGGCCTATTACTACATCAAGGTAACATAAAAAGCCTAAAAAATCTAAAGCAAACATTTATTTTTTAACAAGGCAACTTAACTCCATACGGGTTTGATGAACGCTTTTCATTATATCAATCGATCCGTGTAATCATATCGCCATAGGTTCACCCATTGAATTGCAAAGTTCCTCCCTCCATCTCCTACATTCAACACAAATAATTCCTTAGTTCGCTCTAATGACGAGCTAACGCTCGGAATGTCTGATTACAAATTTTCTTTGTCAAGTCGACAAAACCAAATTTCCGTGTTTCACTCCACACCGTCGACAGAGCACCGTTCCTTTAATGAAACGTTTCATGACTCTAAACGTTTCATGAAACGTTTCATGAGAAACGTTTCCGACTCTAACTCTGGAAAAATGTTTTTGAAGTAGTTCTCTAAGTCTTTTTACTTTAATAAAAATTGCTTCTTGTACGGAGGGTGGGGTATTTGACGCGTTGTGAGGCCCTAACCGATAGAGCATTTGACAGTGTAAACTGTCAACATAGGGGGGCATTTGACCACTTTTTTATGGTATAAGTCAAATGGCCCGGGATTTCCCGGGGGACGGGTATGGGCGCTCTTGGAATTGACTAATACAAGTGCATGCACAAAAAAAATCTAAGAGAGACAAATTCAATGATAAAATACAATGGTCGATTTGGAGAGGTGAAAAACACAATACAGTGGTGATGCACTAAATTATTCGCACACAGAGTCACGTTAAAAGCTTCTACATACATCTGGAAATGGCGCTGTGTTTAGAAAAGGTGACAGGCATGCTTACTTTTGTAAGTGATCAGAGTCTATGATTTTCCATGAATGTTTGAGCAAAACGTGGCTACTCTTTCGCTGTAAAGTTTTTAATTAAAATTGCGCTTGTAATAGAGCGGTTGTCAGACTGTGGTGGTAGTTGTCAAGTTGTAGATGTAGTAGGGGTTAGAAGGTGAAAACAAGAAGAAGGATCAAAGATCTTTTGAGTCTTTCATAGGAAAAACGGAGCCTGGGTCATGAAAAGGATGTAGATAGTGTTTCGTTGAAAAAAAAAAAAAAAAAAGACAGTAATGAAATTACTGTATTACGCAGTAACAGATAGATAGACTGACAAAGAGGGAGTGTCGCTCAAAATTCTGCCTATGTTATCATCGCAAGTCATTAAAAAGGTACCGGTAAGTATACAATCAATCACGGTCCAGGAATGTTACTAGTCTTACAAGTAGCAACTCAGGAGATTTATAAGGTCGCAAGCATACTTACATCTGATAAAATTGATACTGAAGCCATGCTTCTTCGGGGAATAAGGGTCACCAACTGCAAAAGCGTGACACTCATACCTTCCCAGGGATCCGAATTGACTGTCATCTTCCTCGGTAACATTTTTAATGAACATTGTAACAAAAAGCTTCTTCAATTGCTTTCCACCTGCAAAAACACGTTCGTATGCAAATTGCAGCAAAGTACTGAATTTTCTTCGTCGGAAATGATTGGGGTTACCGCCGTGGAAATGGATCTCGGTTTCCCCCAACGTGGACCGCGACAGAATCCTCGATCACACTTAAATTTGGTCGGTTCAGTTCTTTAATTCTCTCATCTACTATATGCTGTTTTGACCCGAGAATTTCGCTTTTCTCAACTCACTAAAACTTAGCAGAATTATGATGAGGCTTCTCGGTAATGTAAAGTAAGCTATCGTATCTGATTTGCGCTAGTGCAGTAGAACTTCCGTTTGGGCGCCAAAATGAAGTCGCAAAGGACCTGGCGACGAATTAGTCTATTTATATAAAAAAAAACGTAACGTATTTAAATATTCGCAGCGAAATTCTACTTACAATTCTGTTGGGCAATCCATACTTCATAACACGGCTCTTTACATTGTGGGTGTGTCGATCGGTTGATTGCATGCAAGGCGAATATTTAAATACGTTACGTTTTTTTTTTATATAAATAGACTAATTCGTCGCCAGGTCCTTTGCGACTTCATTTTGGCGCCCAAACGGAAGCAGAAGGCGCTAAGTAAGTACTCGAATCATAAACCACTTCCATTCAAGTCATTCAAGGGATCCTCCGAGAATCCTTGCTGATCTTCACTAGACTGTCTTTTGTATTGTTTATGTTCGATTACGAATGCAAATCATTTGAGTACTTTTTTGGTATCTGCGAATGTACCAATGATTTTGGGGCTCTTTGGAAAGTTAATATAATAAGAGTTACGAACCTTGTTCTGTCATTTCTATTTGGCTTGTAAAATTTAATTTATCACTCTGTTTTAGTGTTGTGTACTCAGCATATTGGTTTTTCCTCACGAAGTCTATTCTTTTTGGAGTTTTTATCCCCGCAGAGTCAAACGCCACACAGGTAACTTTGGCAGATGTGAACTCAATCGGGTATATGTTATCAGGCCATGGCGGAACGATCCCAAACTTGTCCTGAACTGAAACGAGAAAACAATTGTAATATTTACGTTAGGTCTATTAATGAAGTACCAAGAAATCGGTCCATGGTTATTACTTTGGAAAGCACCAACAGAAGACAAGTGCGGTAAGATAGGCTTACTGCGCAACTGAGATCAACCGTAGGTTCCCTTTCCTTCATGTTTCTCTGGTGAACCAATGGGTATTTCCTGATTAAGTACTGTACATATTCATCGTGTATAAAGACTCAGAAATTTAGAAAGGAAAACAGCGCAAGAGCAGCAAAAGTTTGTTATCTACTACGCGCATTGCCAAGCGTCTGTTAAAGTCACGTTGTTACAATGGATACACTGACGTACTTCCGTAGCGCGTAATGATCAATTATTCATTCCCCACTTCAGTTATCGATTTCTTTCATAAATATTTACTCATAAATTTTATACTGTTTAATATATTATAATAGGTAATATATGATAGTTATTACGAATCAGCTACAAAACTCGAAGCAAAGAATTTAAACCTTCCCTTTGCCGTAATTTAGGCTCATAACCTAAAAAAGAACAACACTTCACAAATATTGTTGGTCAGGCCGAAGTTAACTTTATAAGTACAGCATTGTTGTTTGGGGAAGAGGGACCACAAAAATAAGATTTACATCTTTGTTTACAACGCTTTTTGAAAATTGGTAAGGAAGTTAAAAATCTCAGTCACAAAACTCTGTTCTCAGTTTCAGGATTTGTTGTTTCGTCAGTTTCCTTGGAAGTACTTTGAAATTCTTAGTATTGATACTAAGTCATCACTCGTGGTCTTATCGTTCGTTGACATTAATGAAGTAAATAAACTATATGTAAGGCCACCGCATCTCCGTAACCATTTCTGTAAAAACATGTAATGTAATTGTAATATTACAGTGGAACCCCGTTAATACGACGACCATTAAGTTTCTCCCCGATTGAGCCCTTTGTGGAGTCAAGGGAACTCCTTTGTCGGTGGCAGCAAGAGATAAAAGACGAGTACAAATTCATAAAAAAACTTCGAGGGAAAAAAAAACAAGGAGGAGGTCGAACAAAAGGAAGAAGAAAAAATGCAAAAAAAAATGTGGGGAGGTCGGTTGTTCAGTTACGTTAATTGAAAGGAACTTCACTGAACATATTGTATAAATAATACTTAGTTAAAATGGCTGAGAAATAGAGCACTTTCATAAAAGCGACTCACATTCTTTTGTATTTATGTTTTAATTAGACCTACTGCTGTCATTTTGAAACAATGTCATTTTTTTTAATGTTCTCGTCGCAACGACGCCAGAAAGGCTTATCTGCATTAAAACAGAAGAACTATTTTATTTGGTCGCCATTTAAGAAAGAGGTCTCTCGCTACTGTTCTACAGGGATGCCGTTAGTCTGACCATCCTTTCCATAAACTGCGGCTTTTCATATAACCTTTTACTGTTTTAAAGGAAGGACCGTTCACTTTTGCCACTGATTTTCGTTGTTTTCATAAAATAAGACAATGAAAGCCACCAGCTTTCTTAAAGAATTCAGTAAAATTAAAACCATTGGAAATTTTCAACCACCGTCAATTCCACAAATAGAACCAAAGCTGAGTTGAATGAATTTGTATCGAGCTAGGCAAACTTGTAATAATTTTGGAATAAGAACGCATTTTTGTGACCGCTGCTACTTCCTGCCTAAGCCGTTGTTAGATATCTTGATTTATAAAGCGGTAAACGGCAGGTTAGTTTTAGACGACTAGGTGACCGATTCCGCGAACACCTTCGCGATGTGAGAGAAGAATGACAAGGATGCATCCAAGCCAGTCGCTCGCCATTTCAATCTGCCTAACCACTCTAAAAAAACACATGGCTATCTGCGGCCTTTCCCTACATCTAGGTACGACGGAAAGCCGCAAGAATCTGGAACAAAAATTCATCTTTCAAATCGGCACCCTTAATCCTCACGGTATTAACGAACGCTTTTCATTTAACTATATATTCCTATTTTTCACGTTGCCATGTTACCACCAATAGCGTAGCTCCTACTCTACTATAAAAACTACACGTAACCCATAATCCCTCGATTCGCTCTGACGAAGGGCTAACGCTCGAAACGTCAGCTTTTTAGAATCTCTGTACGGTGGCCAATTTACATTATCAACTCCGTTGACCAAAACCAAATTTTGTATTTTATTTGGTCGCCATTTAAGAAAGAGGTCTCTCGCTACTGTTCTACAGGGATGACCGTTAGTCTGACCCATCCTTTCCCATAAACTGCGGCTTTTCATATAACCTTTTACTGTTTTAAAGGAAGGACCGTTCACTTTTGCCACTGATTTTCGTTGTTTTCATAAAATAAGACAATGAAAGCCACCAGCTTTTCTTAAAGAATTCAGTAAAATTAAAACCATTGGAAATTTTCAACCACCGTCAATTCCACAAATAGAATCAAAGCTGAGTTGAATGAATTTGTATCGAGCTAGGCAAACTTGTAATAATTTTGGAATAAGAACGCATTTTTTGTGACCGCTGCTACTTCCTGCCTAAGCCGTTGTTAGATATCTTGATTTTATAAAGCGGTAAATTGGAAAGAGTGGAAAAAAAATTAATGGTAAAATTACATATGTTTCTGGGTGGATTAAGTAAGCCACCAGCTGCTACATCCTCATAAACTAGAAAGGGAAAAAAGTTATCGAAAATGAGCATGAAAACTCAAGATGTTTGGACAAAAAAGGTTTGAATCACACATCTTAAAACTTAACGGTTTTAATTTGCCCTTGCGAAGTTCTTAAATTCACTGGCTACGCAATCATCTTGCTATATTTGACGGCGCCCATAGGTGATCGTTGGAACATCAAAAACAAGCGAGAAAAATAGGCAACAACAATTATTCTAACTTGTAATTTATACATTGAATTGTGTGTCTGTGAAAGTCGTGTCCGATGTGAAGTTCGTAATGTAGTTTCCTTCGGCACTGTGCACCATCAATAGAAACTCCGATGTCTTCTCACAGTCCACGCTTTTGGGAACTCAAAGGAAAGCATATATTGAATTAAACACTATACCTTGGGCATTTTGTACTCGATAAATCGTCACAAACAGCAGTAGGTTCCCAAAGAAAAGAGCCATCTTATCTCAAGTTGAAGTATCCGTTTGCATCAACAATTATTTTTGTTTTAACGATGTAACGAGCTCACACGATCAACAAACAAACGTCATAGAAAAACACAAGAAAAGATGAAAATGGAGATTAAGTAATGTAAATACGGTGTAGATGAGTTGGGGCCGGCGAGCGGGAAAGGAATCTAATTGAAGACAAGCGGAACGTCTAACTCCTACAAATGATTGGCATGTCCGTCAAAGCTTGCAAAAACGAGCAAATTTCACGTGACGTCATCATTTTCTAAAATCCAAAACTAAAAATTTACTGTGACTGTTACATGAATAGCTAACCTTAGGCCTAATTAGGCGTAAAGAAACGTTTTTAGGCCTAAGGAGGCCTAAAGAAACGTTTTTAGGCCTAATTAGGCCTAAGGTTAGCTATTCATGTAACAGTCACAGTAAATTTCAACCTGCAACCTGCAACCTGCAAAACTAACCTGCCGAGCGGTAAATTGGAAAGAGTGGAAAAAAATTAATGGTAAAATTACATATTTTCTGGGTGGATTAAGTAAGCCACCAGCTGCTACATCTCATAAACTAGAAAGGAAAAAAGTTATCGAAAATGAGCATGAAAACTCAAGATGCTTGGACAAAAAAGGTTTGAATCACACATCTTAAAACTTAACGGTTTTAATTTGCCCTTGCGAAGTTCTTAAATTCACTGGCTACGCAATCATCTTGCTATATTTGACGGCGCCCATAGGTGATCGTTTGGAACATCAAAAACAAGCGAGAAAAATAGGCAACAACAATTATTCTAACTTGTAATTATACATTGAATTACAAGTTAGGGACAGTGAAAACGATCTATTGGCTTTATTTGAAATAGTTGATTGCAAGATTAATACAGTTTCACGAGTTTACAGTCAACTCTCTCTAAGACGGACACCATCGGGACCGGCCTCAGCTGTCCGTCTTAGTGAGGTGTCCGGCTTATAGAGAGTCGACGTAACATGACCACTGGAATTTTGAGATAATAATGCTGAACCTGTGCACAGTGAATACGCGTCTGTTTAAAGTTCGTTTTT
>NC_090885.1:7867174-7872174 GCF_036669925.1 Montipora capricornis
CTGGGACCATTGACGCGACAAGATTGGCGGGGATAAGTTAAGGAGCTTTCGATACAAGAGATTTCTCCAGTTTCTCAAGTTTAGGCTGCCAATTAAAATGCTCTGTAGGGATGATGCCAAACACTATCCCCAAGATTTTCATTTTCTTAACGCAGGTCATACCCAAAGGCTCATTAGAACAAAACCTCCAGGCCCCCAGCCACATTGCTTCAGTTTTGGTGCGATACAGTTTGGCACCGGTGCCCCTTTCAATCATAATTTATTGATCACCAGAAATAAATTTCAGTTAATCGACAACTCTTGTTTGAGCTTTGTCCTACGTCCAGTTGATTTTCACGTGCAAGCTCATGTGAGCTGATCTTATGATCTCTCCATTGTTTTATTGGCCAATCGCATGGCGCTCCCGTAATCGCCTATAGGTTGCATTTCCACGCGTTCTATCACTCTGGTCTTTTTTCTCACGGCTAAGCACAATTTGTCCTGAAGTTTTCTTTCAAATTCCCTCCCAATCCCCCCCTCCCCCTCTTTTTTATTTTATTTCTATGTATATTTTACTGGACGTAAGACTTGCAAAACCCATGTTGTCAGGCATCAATCATTTTACATTTATAACTTATCCGTTAGTTGAAGGCATTAGTATTGTATGCAAGTTACCAATAGTCACAATCGTTTCCTGTGTCCTCACATTGATGCCCCTTTCAGTTGATAGTTTCAACTCGAGGGAATGATATTGCATCTCTTTAGTTAATTCTTGCATTCAGTTTCTAAAGTCAGTAGTGTATTTTCAATAAAAATTGGGAATGGGGATGAAGCGCTCCTCTCGTCACACTTTTGCCCCCATAGACTCGACACTTTGTACTCACGGAATGTACATATAGGTTAGTTGGGGCCCTAGGGAGGCCCACGATTGGTCACAGCCGACCCTGAGGGGAGGCCCAACTCCCTCCCCTATATCGGTCTGTGCACCTTCCATATTTACCCAGGAATGGTCACAGGCGGCTCTGGGAGGAGGCCCAACTCCCTCCTCCATACCGGTGTGTGCACCATCCATATTTACCCAGGAGCGGTCACAGTCGGCCCTGGGAGGAGGCCCAACTCCCTCCTCCATACCGGTATGTGTACCGCCCTGGTGGTAGGTTTTTTCTTTAGCTCAAAATCCAGGAGTACATGGGGCTGGCCTTTTAAGTTTCAGTGGAGCGCTTCGTCTCCCGCTTCCCCCTTTCGAGCCACACCAAGTTGTTGTTTCTGTTGATGTTAAGTATAATAATTTTGGGTCCCCAAACACGAGGAAGTCGATTAATAAACATTACCACAGCTGAATGCCACCAGAATTAAGAACAGAGGAAACAATATTACGCTCGAAGCGTTCACGTTCAAGCTAAAAGAAAAGGTGCGTAGGCCTTTCTCCCTCCTCAAGCCACTGAACTCTAGAACTGATTTTAGAATCGTCTAACTCTTCCAAGGTAAGAGCCTTAAGCTTACTTTCGAGCTCGGAAATTTCAGGGCTAACTGAGGGATTACTAGAATTAAGCCGAATTAAACCATGTGCAGGAATCTGTGACTGGCGCAGCGGAACTGTAGGGCCAGGATCCTCAGGAATCCCCATCACATAGAAAGAATGACATATCATTGTTTCCTGCAAGGGTTGCAAACCAGTGGCGAGTAATCTTTGGATCAGCTGCTACACTACTGTCCGCACAGCCGTCGCAGTCTTCTCAGTCTACAGAGTTCTCTCAGTCATCACAGACTAGGCAATCGTTTCAGTCACTCCTTTCGCCTCTTGAATCGCCGTCCCTGTCTATTCCTTTGTCCCAAGAGCCTTCACTTCCGTCGAGCATCATTTCTGGCTCTCCTACTTCGTCTGATCTACAGCTTGTCGCTGCAGCTAATTCGCAACGTTCAACTGCTTCTGATCAAGCTATTGTTGCGATGGGGATTCCTGAAGATCCTGGCCCTACAGTTCCGCTGCGCCAGTCACAGATTTCTATCCGTCCTCCACCTCCTCGAGTTGCACCCAAATGCAAGCCTGCCAGGTTAGACTTTACGGATGGTCCACCTGCGCGTAAATCAATTTCTCCTATGCTGGTCAGTTCTTGTAAAAAGACAAAGAACCCTCACCCTTCATGAGTTCCACAATTCTTTCCCTAAATTCTCATGGTTTTAGTAAGCGTTTCCAAGATTATCTCATAGATAGTCTTACAACGTTTTCTGTTTTCAGGAAACGCAGATTACTGATCCTGAGGTTTTCCGCGTTTTCTCTTGTGCCTGGCGTGGACCTTGGTTTTGGTTCCCTGCTGTAGGCAAACAAGGTGGTTTCCTTACTTGCCTTTCTGAATCTTTTTTCGGCAATGTCAGTCTCTGGAAAAGAGACACGGCGGGGAAGGTGGTTAGTCTATTGTTCAAACTTGACGATCTAAGGATTAATTTAATTAATATTTATGCCCCCGACAAGTTGGCCGAAAAGAAAGTATTTTCCAGACGTTTTTTTGAATACTTCATATCTTTTGACGTCTTAATAATTGCTGGTGATTATAATTGTTTTGATCACAACCTTGGTAAGTTTGACGGCAACTTTGTGCCTGCTGAGCGCCTTACTGATTTTCGTTCAGGCTTTTCTTTACTTGATTTCTGGCTCAAGCTTCATCCGAGATTGTGTCAGTGCACATGGTTTAATTCGGCTTACTTCTGGTAATCCCTAGTTAGTTCTGAAATTTCCGATCTCGAAAATAAGCTTAAGGCTCTTACCTTGGAAGAATTAGACAGTTGTAAAAACGGTTCTAGAGTTCAGTGGCTTGCATGAGGAGGGAGAAAGACCCGGGCGCTTTTTCTTTCAGCTTGAACGTGAACGCTTCGAGCGTAATATTATTTCCTCTATTTTTAATTCTAATGACTTAGAGGTGTTCTCGCGTGAAGAAATTGAACGTGCGCACGGGCGGTTCTATTCAGATCTTTTCACTGATTAGCCTATTGACGCGGTTTTTAAACGGCGTTGTTTAGAATCCGTTGAAAAGTCCCTTTTACCCCCTCAACGCGCTTCGGGCGAGGGATCCTTGTCGCTTGACGAATTAACTAACTCTTTTAAGAGTCTTAATATTGGGAAGTCATCGGGATCTGAAGGACTATCAGTAGGGAGACTTTGGGTCCCCTTTGACTTCGTGTTTCTAACCCCTTTTTTGTCCGATGGCGAACTTTGTGGTTCGATGAAGGGTAGCGTCACCCGCCTTATTTTTAAGAAGCGTGGTGATATTAAGCACTTAAAAAACTGGCGGCCCATCTCTCTTTTGAATGTGGACTATAATATTATTTCAAAAGCGATCACTTCTCGTCTTTCCACAGTTCTTGAATATATTGTCCAGCCTGATCAGACTTGCTCGGTTCCTGGCTGAAGTATTTTTTTCTAATGTTACTTTTTTGCGTGATGTTTTGGACTACATTCAACGGACGGATGAATCCGCAATCTTAGTCAGCCTTGACCATTAGAAAGCCTTTGACCGTGTCAACCGTTCCTTTCTCTTGCATCTTCTCCAGGTTTATAGTTTTGGACCCGAGTTTTGCCGGTGGATCTCAACCTTTTTGGCATGTGGCCATTCTTCATCATGTACTTTCTGAAGATCTTAATGAATCCCATAATTTCATAATTTTAAATATTTGTGACGTCACACTTTACCACTCTATGGTGCCTTACTTTATGTCGGCTCCTTTGTGTTGAGGTATTAGCGTTCCTCATTCGCCGTTGTCCAGAGGTCCAGGGGTTCCTCCTTACTTATTCCAGAGGGCGGGAAGCACATGTTCTCTGGTATGCCGATGACACTACGACTGTACTCAAGGATCTTCGATCCTTGTCTAATCTTTTCAGCTGTGTTAATGTCTATGAAAGGGGCACCGGTGCCAAACTGAATTGCACCAAAACTGAAGCAATGTGGCTGGAGGGTCCGTTTTGAAGAGCCTTTGGGCTCACTTGGGTTAAGAAAATGAAAATATTGGGGGTAGTGTTTGGCACCATCCCTGCAGAGCATTTTAATTGGAAGCCTAAACTTGAGAAACTGGGGAAATCCCTCAATCTCTGGAAGTCGAGATCCCTTTCCCTTCCCGGCAAGGCTCTAATTATCAATGCAAAGGCGCTAATTATCAATACACTTGGTTTGAGCAAACTCTTTTACCTTGCCAGATTTCTTTCTCTTCGAAAACGGGTCATTTCGCGGGTTAATGCCTTAATCTGGCCCTTGCTCTGGGGCTCAAAAATGGAGACCGTGTGTAGTAACAGTTGCTTTTTGAAATTGAAATTTTGGTTGTGTCAATTTTGACAATCTCGTCTTAAAGGTCCAGGCTTTGAGATTGGCGGGGATGGCCTCTGTGCTTAATTGGCCCCCGTGCTTAATTCCCCTGATGATTCTAGTTTTTTTCTGTGCAAATACTTTTTGGGGCGTCGCTTGGCCTTCCTGCGTTCCGAATGGTCTTCCCTACGCGGTAACTCTTCTCCCAGTGCTTCGTCTCCAACTCTCTTTTACGAGGCCTTTCTTGATACTCTATCCGGGATGGGAGACAGTGCCCTAGTTTTTAAATCCTTGTATCGAAAGCTCCTTTCAATCAACTCATCCCCGCCAATCTTATCGCGTCAATAGTCCCAGGTCATTAGGCCAGGGCACTCCCTCGCCTATAAGGGCGATGTCATTTGGGTTGTTATCCTCCGCGGCGCCAAGGTGCGTGTTTCCCTTTTCAACTGGGGTTGTATCTCATCTGGTCGCTGTGCCTCTTGTCCGCGACGAGAGCCCATTGACCATTGTCTTCTGTTGTGTATCATGGTTGAGAGGGTAAAAAAAGGGGCCACAGTAAGTGGCGCAAGCTGTTGTGGCGCTCTGCCAGCTTGACTGGCAAAGTTAATAAAATAAAATAAAATTGTTTTTTAAATTTTCTAAGGGTCAAAAGAGTCTGTCTACACTTTGCGCCAGTTCCCTCCCTGTTTCCGCTGGCCCTGTCTTGGTGCTAAGAGGGCTCGGCTC
>NC_090885.1:7877174-7907174 GCF_036669925.1 Montipora capricornis
CCACGTCCCCCTGATCACTAGTCGGGTGTGATGACCACTACACTATCAGGACAACCATGCTGGCAACATGGCTGATTGATCACTTAGTGTGTGGCATTTACGTGGGACTCCCTAATGGGCCAGTTTTCCTATGTGATAACGCTGGATCAACATGTGATTCACAGGCGGACAAGGGTAATTAATTTAAAGAGTCAGTTAAGTAGATCCCTTGAGCCAACAACGTATCACCCCCAGGAGGATCGCAAATGGATTCACAGTCCAAGTTGAGGAGAAATTGAGAGAAAGTTACAGGAAACTCAACACTGGACAACTTCTGGGGAAAACTGTAATTGCCCTGAGCGGGATTTGAACCCACGTCCCCCTGATCACTAGTCGGGTGTGATGACCACTCAATTTCTCTCAATTTCTCCTCAACTTGGACTGTGAATCCATTTGCGATCCTCCTGGGGGTGATACGTTGTTGGCTCAAGGGATCTACTTAACTGACTCTTTAAATTAATTACCCTTGTCCGCCTGTGAATCACATGTTGATCCAGCGTTATCACATAGGAAAACTGGCCCATTAGGGAGTCCCACGTAAATGCCACACACTAAGTGATCAATCAGCCATGTTGCCAGCATGGTTGTCCTGATAGTGTAGTGGTCATCACACCCGACTAGTGATCAGGGGGACGTGGGTTCAAATCCCGCTCAGGGCAATTACAGTTTTCCCCAGAAGTTGTCCAGTGTTGAGTTTCCTGTAACTTTCTATATATATATATATATATATATATATATATATATCTAACTGCGGACAGTACTGTTTCTGTCTTTTAGGCCTCATCAGTGCAGTGCTGATGTCTGAGATGGAGGTTAAGCTTATAAAACCACCCCAAATGTCCCACACATGTGGTACATCTAAGCCATGCCAGAATGCTCAAACTAGCGAGCTAGTGAGCATGCGCAATTGCTAGTGGCAATGACTCATCCCAGTAGAGTGCTCAATTTGGACATGAAAGCAAAAGCTTTGTAATGCCAAAGAGCTGGCGAACTTCTCACAGGTCTAGTATATTTTAATCTCGTGTAAACGTTTCGCCCTTCGGGCTTCTTCAGTACACGCTAAAAAACTAAAAACTAAAAATACCTGGTACAACTGAACTTGCGCTATTTATACAAAACCATGAACCAAAAGGTGTAAAATGTTTAAAATTACAAAAAAATTATAAAAAATCACAATAATATGTCACGTAATATGTGCGGTTGGAATTCATTAAATGGACAATACGTGAGATAAGAAATAGTTAGCTCTATTCCGAAAAAGGCGTTAATCACCAGACATCGAAACTAATAATTTAAAATAAACAACAGGACTTTGTAAATCATGCAATCAGGTGGCCATATGATGAGCGCAAAACAAGATCCCAAGAGAAAGCCTCTAGAACCACGCCAGTATTAAAAACAACAGAACCCCGCCCAGGGGCTCTAAAAAGTAATAGAATCTCTGAACAGGGCCTGTAAGAATGCCGATCTGCACAGCGTAACTGAAAAAAAGCCCAACTGGTTGCACAATTACTCCAGTGAATGATTAATTAAACCTTATTCTATTTTTGGAATTAAACTCGGATTTTTTGTTCAAGCCTTAAGGTTGGAGGGTGCATAACTGTGCGCACCAAAAGGCCTCTCTTGTGAGTAAAACCTTGTCCATATCATCAGTAGGGTCATTAACAATTTTTTCAATAACAATGAACTCAAAGTCAGACATGTGATGTTCTTTTCTGTTGAAATGGACGGCCAATTCACACGTAGCCTTGTTGGTCAACATAGGCGATTTGTGATTCCGAAATCTGACCCTGAATTCATTCGATGTTGAACCTACGTATTGAATCTTGCATGTTTTACAGGTGACTAAATAGATGACATTCTTCGACCTACAATGTACATCCTGTCTAATGGAGTAAAAACGGCCTGTACAGGCGCTGTGAAAGATCTTATTTTCAACAAGATAATGTTTGCATAGATCACATTTGTTCTTACATTTAAAGCATCCTACGGGAGTATCATTGCTGTAATGGGTTTTTTTAGGCCTTGCTAGAATCTCTTTTATGTTTTTGGGTCTTCGATAAGAAGGAATAATTGACCCCTTTGGGAAAATCTGGGATAGCAATGGCGATTCATAAATAAGATGACTAAATGATTTGATGATTTTGCTGATGTTTGGTAGATGAGGGTTATAGTCGACTACAAGAGGAAAGACGATTTTTTTGTCTTTCGGTTTCGAGGCGAGTAAGTCCTCCCTGGGTGGATCTTTTGCCCTTAAAAATTGCTAATTGACTTCCGATGGATTATAACCTTTCTCAACGAGATATGTCTGGTATTCATCACTACGTTGGTCAAATTTTTCAATGGTTGAACAGTTTCTGCGAATCCAGGTGGCAACTCCAAATGGGATTGCCTTAGTACAATGCCTTGGGTGAGCACTATTACGTAATAAGTACATACGATGGTCAGTAGGTTTTGAATATACATCCGCTTGAATATACCCGTCAACCAATGAAAGTGTGAGATCTGAAACGTTGAGAGAGGTTTCAGATGATACTACAGTAAATTTTACGGTGGGATATAAAGCATTAATGAAATCAGTGAAATCATTAAGTTTAGTGACACCTTGCGTCCATAGATCGAAAATGTCGTCTCTATACCGCCACCATAATCTGGGTTTGATTGTACCGGACTTAGCCTTTTGGTCAATAACTCCCATTGCTAAATCAGCGTAACTACAAGCATTTTTCGGGCCCATAGCAGTTCCATGAATTTGTAAGAAATGGTTGCCCTGAAAGTTGGAATTGTTGTGTTCAAGACAGATCTTGACAGCTTCAACAATACATGGAGTGGGTGGGACCTGAATTTCACGCGAATTGAGAGCATCGGTAACAGCTTTAATTCCCAAGTTGTTATCGATGTTTGGAAACATCGAGACAACGTCCCAAGAAACGAGAAGAGTACCTTTGGGGAATGGCCCATCCTTATTTAGATCTTCGATTTTTTGCAATAAATGAGTTGTATCTTTGACATAAGAGGGCAACTTTTGAGCTAATGGTTTGAGATAGTATTCTGTAAGGGCTGAAAGATTTTCAATAGCTGTCCCGCAACAAGATGTAATTAACCGTGAGGGGTTCCCTTCTTTATGTGTCTTAATTGTGCCGAAGGCTTTGCACGTTTTAGGTTTGTCGTTAACAACCCAGTTAGCGATGTCCTTATCGAAATGTCCCTCGAGTAGCCACTTATTACTCCACTTACTGATGCTGTGAACGGAGTTGATGCCAGGAAAAGCGCAGATTTATAATTTTGTCCCTCTTGGGGGGAATCTGAGCCTTTTGACTGGTTAATTTGATTTTGATCAAATTCCAATGATCGACCACTTCTGTCCCAATCATATGGCGATGGCAAAAACCTGAGCGAAGCTTGATAATCGAGCAGGATTTTGAGGTTGCAGAGCCGTGTAAATGCGACGATTTTTGGCATGAACTGAACACTACTGTGAGAAAATAAAATAAATAAAATTGTCTCTCATTAGGATTAAAGAGTTCCTCAAAATAGTAACAATAAGAGCAAGGTGACACACGCTAACACCAACCCGGTGTGGCAAACACATGTGTCACCTTGCTTTTATTGTTGTTCTAAAGATAGTCTTTGAGCTGGGGGCCGTCGGTTCCGCTGCGGATAGCGGCGAGGTTCAGCACTCTCACTGACATGACTACGTGGTAATGAGTGGGCTAGGATGCCGTCATCAGGCTCGCGAGCTGTAACTTGGACGTCGGCCTGCAACTTCTTAAAAAAGGATGAGTTTCTGGTAATCTTCCTCCCTTCGCTCGCAGCAGTAACCATCGTGCCCTTGCCGTTCATGCCAGGTTTGGGGTTATAGGGGGTTCCGGAGATGCTGCGCGAGGAGTTACGCCTGACGAGGACCTTGTCCCCGGTTGCGATATTGCTCGGATTCACGTACACACTACGGTCAGCATACGTTTTCATCTTTGCCTTAGGCAGCTGGTCACGGTGGTTAATGGATGCTGGGTCTCCTGAACGACTGGTCACATTGGGAAGTCACTTTGATACGCTTTGGTCTCTTGAATAACACGGTGGCTGGTGGCTTGCCTGTTGAAGAATGTGGGATCACTCTGTAGTTACGGAGCATATTGTGTAACTCGTGTTTCCAGGGGCGGTGCTCCACAATAGCCGCTTCAATCGTCTTCTTGATTGTGCGCATGAACCGTACTACTCCTCCGTTCGCTTTAGGCCATTTGAGGGTTATCTTTCGGTGGTCAAATCCCGAGTTCTTGGCAAAGGACTTAAGCGCCTTCTCGTTGAACGGTGGGCCGTTGTCGGTACGCACTTGAGCTGGTACGCCAAAATCTACGAATATCTTGTGGAGACGTGGCATGATAACCGGTGCAGACACTGAAGGTATGAACTCCACAATAGGGTAGGTGTCCTACATCCGACAATTCCTTAAAATCAGCAATAATCTGATGCCAGGGTTCCTCTGGCAGTGGTGACATGTTGAGTGGCTCGCGCTTGGTTTCTAAGGTTGTCGCTTGACACGCAAGGCATGCATTACCGTTGATACCCAGAAACCATACTTTTTGCTTTGTCTTGATTCTGCTGTTTTGTCGGCTGGAAAAACTGTACTTGCTTTGAATTGGGCCACCCCCCTCCCCCGCCCCCTTTTTTGTTCGTTTACCGTCGAATGCATTTCCTGATATTGGGTCGGTTGATCGGATTGAAAAAAAAAGACCAAAAAAAAATTTCATAAGTACTCTCGGACTAGGAGGTCTTGTACCCCTGCGTCATTGCTTTGGAGCCTGGAAACAGCAAGACCTAAAATCAATATTGTGGAAAAGTCGGTTGATGACGAATGACGTCAAAAGTTAATATCTACATATTTGGGTGAACTAAAGGCACAATATTCTGCAAAAAAATAGTTATGTCGTAGAGTTAGAGTTAAGTTTCCAAAATCCTCAGCCAACATTCCTAAAAGCTAACCTTAGGCTTAAAGTTAGCTTTTAGGATAGTTTAGGATACTGTATTTCTGAATTCAGGATTTAGGCCTTCCAAAATCTTGAATTCCGGATTTTGGAAACTTAACTCTAACTCTTATGTCATAATTCTATAAAAATAACTCTATTGCTAGTCAACTTCCGGAAAAACTTTTCTTAATAACATTTAAGAAATTTTGTAAAAACAGTTACAAAATACACGGTTAAAATATACACGACGTTTTGACGACCTCGAACGTCGTTATCAAGTAAAAAAAAGACAGTATGAATATTCTATAAATACACACACAAAAAAAAAAGAAAAAACAATAGTTCATTAATTAAGAAAAAAGTTAGCATAAAAATATGCTACAAGCTAAACAAAAAGTTAGCATTGGTGGAGTCACTCTTAGTGTCAAGGCTAGGCCTCATTTATTTCATAAATAGCATTTCGTAAACGAGACCGTCAAGTTTCCCGTGGCACTTTTTACCTACCAATAGCTGAATACTTGAGTTCAGCAATGCGTTGATGAAGGTGTCGGGTTGTATAACCGACGTAATCTGCATCAAACAGATCACATACAAATTTCAAAACAACGCAATGCTGACTTACAATACTCGGCTTCATTTCTTTGGGCTTAACATCCTGCTTTAAGAAAAGTTTTTGTTCGCATTTTTTTTATAGATACTAGTTGTTGATACATGAAAACTACCAACCTTTTTTCCTTTGGTGTAAATTCTCCTCTCTCCCCTCGTGAAAGGTAGCCTCCCCTTCCCCCTTTTTCAACATTGGAAACAAGTAAACATACACGAACATATACATTGGGTATCTTTACAATTGTTTTGCAACATTTGGGTAGAGGGGGGGGGGGGTGACTACCGATGAAAAAATTGTTTTCCTTCAAATTCAAAATACTACTGTTATTTCGAAAGCGTTAGTTTTGGTAAATTGCCTCAACACATTTGTCCGTGATTGTGGCCCAAGCACTATCCCAGTAAATATGTTATCACAACAGCCGAAAGAGATGGAAGACGCTCATCGAGTTCGAAAAAAAGTTGCAACCAGCAACAAATCCCGCTTGCGCAGACGTTACAGGTGACATCAACATAGAGAAACAAATATTCTGGAAATAAAATCAACAGAAGTACTAAGCCAAACAGGCCAAAGTCCCCCTATCAAACCATCCAAAAGAACCAAGTGCCCGCGGGGCTGGCTGGCACAGAGAAATAACTGACGAAATGATGAAGCTACGTATACGTGTAAAACAGACTCCGGCCCCCAATTAGGTATGGATGAATGTATGAATAATATCACAAACCATTGAAGTAGGAAGGCTGGAAAACTTTGCCTCTGATTGGAAGTTGCTAAAAAAACGACACAAATACCTGAAATTCGTGTGGCAAGGCAAACTATTTCGGGACACCTCTTTGCCAAAGGCTTTTGAGAGTGCACCTAGATTATTTACTAAACTTCTTTAACGTGTCTATACAGTGCTTAGCCAGCAAGGGCACTTGCCAGACTGTGAACAAAATGCCTATTTCAACGGTTAGGTTTTGCTGTACGCGAAGCAACGTTGGTACTTATACCAACTCAAATGCTTTTTTGCTTGGTTGTGTTATCAAGTCAATAACTAAGGGGATCAAACTCACTGACATCAAAGCAAAGAATCTTAAAAATTAGTGCCACTCATATATAAGCATTGTATTCGGAACTGTTGAAAGTAGAGGACGCATGTGCTTAGTAGGGCCCTCTAGGGCCTTGTTTTCGGTTCTAGAGGGAATCTGGGGGCATGCCCCCACTCCAACAAATTAGAAGTCCTGGAAACGTATTATCCTGCATCTTTAGATGAAAGATAGGATATCCCGCCATACCAAAACACTGTTTGAGTCTCACTTTCCTAATAGTTTAAGAAGGTAATTGCAATTTTGAAGGATAAAGTCCTTGCTATTAGTCTCGGCCTTGAAGTATTTAAGCCTTCATGTATATGAACGTAATTAATGACAAGTATGGAAAGGCTCGGATTACCTCCATGAATCTAACACGTTCCGCATCAGACTTTTTCGTGATGTTGTGCCTTTCCTGAATTGAAATCAAACCTTCATTGTCTAGTTCAGTAATCGTGGATTAAATTAATTGTGCCAACCGAAACAAAGAATAATCAACACCACAGTGACTGTTTCTCCTTTTCAAAATAGCGTTTATATCATTAATCTTTAGGCCTATAAAATATTACACTAAGTATTTTGTCACTATCACACATTACCGTCAAAATAACGTATTCCCCAGATTTAACCCAGCAGGTTATAAACAATAAAAAGCTATGAAAAAACAAAAACGAATGCAACAACCCCAAATATTGCCTTTAAACTCTAAATATCTTTTGTTTTGCAACCATCTGACACCTTATACATACAGTTGTCCTTTTCTTGAAATGAAATCAAAACCTTACTAACTCAGGGGTTTAGTCGTTGGTGTAGTAGACAACTGCACTTCTCCTTTTTAAAATATGCTTATAACTTAAACATCCACTAACGGTCTGTGCTAATTTTGTCACTATAACGCAATACTGTGGCACAATAACGTATTCCCCAGATTTAACCCAACAGGTTATGGACGTTATGGGCAAAGATTACAAGTGCGTAACTGATAAAGCTGTTGAAATTCCTCTCAAGCGAATATATTAATTTTCTGTCTAACAGTAAATACGTTTGCATTTAAAAATAAACTTGCACTCGACCCAACGACAGTAAATCTCTGCTTTCTGTTTTTCGAGGTCACAGCTTGTTCCTTGCGGAGATCAAAGTCGTGCTGTTAGGAAACAAAAGGAAATTAAATTAGTCTGGCTAAAATACAAATAGAAAGACAAAATACTGATACACTACTACCACTACCAGTACTGCTACTCCTCCTCCTCCTCCTCCTCTCCTCCTCCTCCTACTCCCCCTCCTCTTCCAGCTCCACCTTCTACTCCTTCTCCTTCTTACTCCTACTACTCCTTCTCTTCCTCCTCCTCTTCCTACTACTTCTACTCCTCCTCATCCTACTCCCTCTCCTCCTCCTCCTTCTCCTCCTCCTCCACCTACTCCCTTTCCTCCGCTTCCTACTCCTACTCCCTCTCCTCCTCCTTCTCCTCTTCCTCCTACTACTACTCCTCCTTCTCCTTTTTGTCCTCCTCCTACTACTACTACTCCTTCTCCCTCTCCTCCTTCTACTACTCCTACTCCCTCTCCTCCTCCTCTTCGTCCTACTACTACTCCCTCTCCTCCTCCTCCTTCTCCTCTTCCTCCTCCTACTACTACTACCACTCCTCCTCCTTTTCGTCCTCCTCCTACTACTACTAGTACTACTCCTTCTCCCTCTCCTCCTTCTACTACTCCTACTCCCTCTCCTCCACCTCCTCCTATTCCTTCTCCTCCTCCTCCTTCTCCTCCTCCTACTACTACTCCTCCTCCTCCTCCTCCTCGTTCTTCTCCTCCTCCTACTCCTTCTCCTCCTCTTCCTCTTCCTCTACTTCCTACCCCACTCCCTGCTCCCACTACTACTACTACTACTACTACCACCACCACCACCACCACCACCACCACCACCACAAGAATGATACCAATCGCGCATCGTCAACTTTCATAGGGTTAAACATCGGATTTCATGTATTTGGCGGATTTCAAGGAAATAAGCTTCAATACAACTCTTATATTGCAAACGGAAAAGACGGATTTTGCGGATCTATAATAATGATAATAATCATTATCATCATCACAATCATGATATTAAGGCTTCGTAGCAGCATGAAATAGGATATTGCTTTGATGAACCACCCAATATTTTTGAAGTTCATTTTTTAATAAAAACAATACATGTTTCGGATGAGACATGATCCATCGTCAGTTGTACATTAAGAAATAAAATGAAATATGCAATAAGTAGTATAACAAAGTCAGATATTAACGAGAATAATTAAGGGTGAAGACGCGAAACAAAAAAAGTGAAACTATTTAAGCTAAGAAGGAGATTAATAGTACGGAAGGGATAAATTAAGATGTTTGACCTGAGAATTTAAGGACGACTGCTCCCAAAGGATGTGCATGGCTTCCTTGATTTTTAATTGGACGTTTGTGGACACAGAGTCGAGAATTTTGAAACAATCTTGTGAACAAAGAGAGCGACAATTTTCAGAACTTGTCAGGTGTTTAAAGATGTGGAAATGTTTGTCAGAGGAGATATGTTCACGGATGCGAGAGGCGAAGTGTCTGTTGGTTTCACCAACATAACAGGCACTACAGCCTGCACATGGGCAAAGTCTGTTACGAACCTAGAGGGCTGTATGGGATGCCAGTCCATCGTAGGGTTAACCCCAGCATTAAATTCGCTCGTACCCTTTTATACACCTGGGTGAAGAGGGGACCACGAGAGTAAAGAGTCTTGCCCAAGAACACAACACAGTGACCGCGGCCAGGACCCGAACACGGACCACTCCATCCGGAATCGAGCACACTAACCATGAGGCCACCGCACCTCCCTCACGGCCTGTATATATAACTCATAAATGACTAGCCATCGTAAATCCGTGTGTCTTCATTTATCCGTTTCATATTAATTAATCTAATTCTTAGCTTAAAGAAAGCAACTAAAAAAGCCACTAAAAGATCACATGTTTAACACAATGGAATGCTAAAGTTTTGGTGGACGAAAAGGAACACTCAGTTGGAAAAAAAATGAAACAAAATTGAAATTTTAGAAATGTGATAGAAAAAGAAGAAAAAGAAATGGGAAAAATAGAAAAAAAGTTCTGTCAGGCACGTCACAATGCAAACAGAGGGAGGGTCAGTGACCGAGAGATAAAGATCTGTTAGACAGGGATGACGACCAGAACTGATGATAGAGGCAAATGAAGTAAGATGTCACAGCTGATTGATGGAACATTTTCGAATGAGGCGAATGTGGAGGAAAATCGAACGGCAAAAAAATACAATCTTTGTGGCGTTCAAAATACGGGAAGGAAGACTTGGATTCAAAGTTGAGAATATTCCGATAGTAACTGGATGTCTTGGCGGCTGGATGAAACGAATACGGAATTAAGTGAGGGCAGCGATCAGGAACGAAGAGAAAAAGAAAGGATTTAAATTGGCAATGAATTGTTTGAGGCAGTGCTTTATAAAAGTGAGTCAATTGTGAGAAAAAAAATATTGTGATTGATCCAGCCAGGCTAATAGTTTTATCAATGCTGATGCAAATGTACAGGGCTAAGCATCTTTGATGACCTTAATTAGCACCCTGTTGGAAAGTGCCTGTCGACATCGCTCAATAACTTTAAATGTGAACGATTGAAGTGGTACATCAGAATGAGAGGTGGATAAAGGCAATAAGTGAGTAAGCCTTAAGCCCGTAAACAATTGTACATAGGTTCAATGATGCTAAAGACAATAAAATTAACCATCACGATCGCGATAACGATCACGATCAAGATCACAATCTATCCTTTATTCCTGTGAAGTCATTTTTCTGGTTCACGTCGTACACCCTCTATAGCTGTAGTCTCTCCTTCGCAGGCGTTCTTTGTGCGGTCACGCAACGCTCCTCCCCACACAAACATGTTTGGGAGGAGCGTTGCGTGACCACACAAAGAACGGCTGCGGAGGAGACTATTGTTGGTTTTCACTCACGCGATCAACAGCCATGTTTTTCAACGAAAACAAAAGAAAACGTTTGCATAATAATGTGGGTCAATTCCAAGAGGATTGGGTCGGGACACAAATATGGCCGCCGTTTAATCAAAAAGAAGCTCGACGGTTCATCGAGTGGCAAATTCAGTCCTTCTAGTATCTTGATTACTCTTTAGCCACTACTGAAGATTCTCGCTAAACAGTGAAAGGCCACTGCCTCCAATTTCCGGTTTAAGAGCCAAGTAATTAAACCGCGTGCAAAATATAATAGGGCCGGGAATGGGGATTGAAACACCTACCTTAGAAATAGCATCACCAGCACACAGCTGTCGCATATTTGACGAGTTGATCTGCGGTTAAAAACAAATATTTTAGTTCAAGGAAGTACCTAAAAGAATTATTTTTATTCCAGTGTTTTAAATATTCTCCCAGACTGGTTAATGGACAGAGAATCCCTCTATAATTTTGCTAAAAAAACAAAACCGGCTTGATCCCAGTTGCTTAAGGGTGCAATGATTTTTTTCCTTCTTTTGCATTGTGAAGTTGGTTTCCCACCCTCTTGATATAAGGACAGAAAAGAATCGTTGAGTCAGCTGGATGCGGTTTGTTCGGTATAGTTACACAAACGTACAAAGAAAAATGGAATCACTTCATTGCACTTGCTAGTTACTGATATACGATTAGTGTTGAATTAGAGGAAAATCAACACGTCTGCTGCCAGGAGGTGGTTTTATCTTTCTTCAATCATTTTTCTGTGTGGCCTTATAGCAAACTGGTTGCGGTCAGCGATAACTGACATTGACCAAAGGACCCTTTCACACCCTTGTCACCCACGGGTAAATTCAGCAAGCATTTGAACCATGGTACGGTAATTACCTTTGTCCACTAACGACAAGAGTGAAACGCTGGCAGTTATCTCTGTTGGAATGACTTGATGAGCAGTTGGATGAAAGACAACAGTAATAATATCCAGCATCACTGTATTCTAAGTCCGATACCGTCAAGATGTAAGACTCGTCCTTTCCACTTTTCTTCATTCCGTACTTTTCATCTGATTCATCTGTTCAAGAAGAGAGTGAAAGGACTCATTTAAAAGCACTCTTTTGAACAATTGTTTCATGCAAACGAGAAAGTACTTGTGAAGGTCGAGTTAAGGTGCACGATGAAAGCTTGGAAATCAGTGAACTGAGTGTGGTGGCGATGATAAGACAACAGCAACCGCGTTGATTCAGTTGAAGTTACAAATCATCTCCAACTACAGTGCCCAAGTTGAAATTTCATCATGGACTGGATCTAAGATCTTTAGGATTCTTTTAAAACGATGCTTTGATTGGCATATCATCCATTTTCACCCATGCAACAGAACATGTAATGTCCTTTTAGCACTTAGTTTATCAAGTAGTGTAACGTATAAACATCACCCTTACTTATACACTTGGAAGGTATTATGGAGTCCTTCTTAAATGCTTCCACTTGCCATTGAACTTCCAATGGAAATCCTTCAGCTCTGCACTCAAACGACACTTGTTGTCCCTTTTTCTTGTCAACCTTGAGTTCCTCCAAGGCTTTATCAATCCACGGAGCAACTAGCCAAAGAATCAAAACTGTGAGCATTTGTGACGCTTCTATTTGATTAAAGTAACGTAAGTTTGGTTTTTACTAGCAAGGCAAGCATAAAAACGAGCAACATGCACACGAGAATTCAATAGCGTTTTGATCATTCGCATCCAAGTACTTTTGCTTAGAACAATAATTAACAACAATTTGAGTTAAGTGAATCATTAAAGACCCGGAGATCCCAGCTTAAACACCCGCTCTGACCACTCATTGAATTTGATCCTGCTGTCCCTGGTTCAACTTCTCGCCTGTACTAATACTAGCCACCTTGTTTGCCTCCAGCCCGTTGAGATTCTTAACAGTTGCTGTTTTAGTTTCGTTGATTTTGTTTCATTGACCCTGAGAAGCTCCTATGGGGAGAGGTCAATATTCCATTTTCGAAATATCAAATATTCAGCGTGATAGTGAGGCAGTAAGGAAAAAAACACAATACAAACACGTTGTTCTTAGAAATATTGTGGGGAAAGGAGAAGAAATATTTTGCGACTGCAGTAGGTTTGAACATGCAATTAATTCCTATCGGAAATATATTTCACAATCTTTTCCAGTATTACGTCAACATCCATTTATTATTTGTATGTACATAGAAGCAATGCAATGTAAACTCACATTGTACCTGAAGAAGGCTGGTTTGGTCAGCCGAAATATAGTACACCACTAAAATCAAATCTACGTTGTATCGACTCTTGCTCAAAATATTTAGCTTCTCAACTTATAATTACGCCGATCACATCAAGCCGCTTATCCAACGTACACCGACAGGAAGATTGTCCACGGTTGCCTGCTTCAAAACTCATGTATGTAAGGCCTGAACGAGCTCGACAACCCATTGCAGATACGTCGGGAGTTTCTTCTGTTTGTTTACAAAGGACAGCGACCAACACAAACGTTTCGGCTACTTTAGTCACAATGCACATATGAACAGTCATATAAGGATATTTTTCTGCGCCTCTTCGAAATCCGCTCCTGAACTCTAAGATGAAAGCGTGAGAGAACTGACTACTCACCCGTGATCATTGCGACATCTGTCACGTTATACTTCAGGGAGTTGCGTACAAGCACTTCAAGAACACAGGTGTAACTACCTCCGTCTTTTGTACCAGCGTCCTTGATAACTAACGGTGCCAAACAATCCTCAGGACTTCTTGGATCTGGACATCGCATAACTTGCAATAACATTTCATTCTTGAACCACGATATTTTCTTGAGGTCCGCTCTTCCCGTGTTTGTTAAGTTGCACGTCATCGCGACATTTTGTCCATGTTGCAAAACTCCAGGCTTCGTGACATGAACTCGGGGAAGTTCGTCATCTATAAAAAGCATGAAATGTTTAAGACCTGCAGGCTCCAGGTGTTGAAAGAGTGGATAGAGCTTACCATAACAACAACAACAACAACAAATTTAATACAAGTCCATAAAGTTACAGACAGAGACTACTTCAGTTCTACTTGCAAATAGCACGCCGGGCTAATCAGGGCAGAAAGTACGAAGACATGTCACCAATCTACGCAATATTCTTGTTGAAGGAAAGATGAAATTGATCACAGAAGCTATAAAGATAATGAGAGTTGGGGAAAATGAGGGCCGGAGATTTGTATTCTATTCATCTCATCTATTAGCGTATTCATATCATCAAAACAGCCTTATTCTAAACATTTGCCCATGTAATAGAAAAACTAATATCCACTGCCAACGCAGCTCTTATCTGCGGATTAGATATGTGGGTAGAGCTAAGCATCTTTGGAACCTCCAGAGTGTACTACTCACAGATCAGCGCCTAAAATGATTCAAGTTCTGCGCTTTTGATAAAAATGTGGACTCCGACGTTCGTATGCTTTATTTGTCGTCAAGTTTTAATTTGCGTATTAGTTGAACGTCTTATGTTTAGTAGAGTTGTTTCAGCTTAATAGACTGATTGTTAGGTAGTTTCGAAACTAGGAAATTGATGGGTCATAGCTTTTAAACCTTATAATGGGAAAAGGGAGGGTCATGAAAAATATAGTAGATAAAAGATGGAGTGTCACCAAAAATTCTGCTTATGGAAGTCACTGGACTTGTAGCAATATCAGGAGATTTATAACGTCGCAATAATACTCACATGTGATCACATTGATAGTGAATCCATGCATACTTGGGGAAGAGTCACCGACTGCAAAAGCATGACACTCATACCTTCCCAGCGATCCGACATGACTGTCATCTTCTTGGGTAACATTTTTAATGAACATTGTAACAAAAAGCTTCTTCAATTGCTTTCCACCTGCAAAAAAACGTTCGTATGCAAATTGCAGCAAAATATTGGACTTCCGTCGTCGGAAATAAGATAGATAGCTCTTGGTATCCACCACCATGGACCGCGACAGAACCTGCTAAATTTCGGCTCAGTTCTTTAGTTTTCTAATCTACTCTAAAATGTTCTCACACAAAAATTCGCTATTCTCCCCACACAATTTAACGTTACCATTATCACTATCGTTATCGTTATCGTTACCGTTACTGTCATCACGATCGTGATCATCATCGCCATCATTGTTATTATTTTAATCATTACTATTCTGTGATTCTCTTTTAGTTCTCTGATATCCTTCTGGATCTTCTCATCAGTCCTGTCTGAGTAGCTTCCAGCAGCTTCTGCAATGTGTGAGCAGTACCGAGAATGGCCGACAATTGTGCCCTTCCAAAGATGTCAGGTAAATCTAATCATACCACTGAGGTCTTTGCAATGTTCGAGATGTTTAAGTGTACCAATCACGATGGGTATCACTAACACTTTCGGCGCTCTACAAAAGCTATTAATTTCGAATGCTAGGTCCTGATACCTTTCCACCTTCTCCTCCTCTGTCGTAATGTTGTTCTGGGGCCGTTTCTCAAAAGTCCCGAAACTTTACGGGTCGTTTTCGGGTGTCACAATTCCCTTTGTATCTCAAGAACGGAGAGGTTTTAATTCGTCAAACTTCACAGTTATTTTTCTTTTTGTTGCCTTGAAAACATGTTAAAAAATCGGCTTTCTAAAACAAGCGGTTGGCAATTTCACAAATAGCTTTTCGGGCCCGAAAAGTTTTCGGGACTTTCGAGAAACGAGCCCCTGGTCCGCTGACACCGCTATGTCTTTACGTGTCGACCCCCGTGTGTCTTTCTGGGCTGTCTCGGTGTTTTAAAATCCATTGTGGTCTGTATGCTGCTCAACCGGTCCTCATGACTTCAAATGGACAGCACCTTACACAAAATGTTTGCTGTATCTAGTAATGCCGATTTCCGCAGACTCCCGATTTTAAGCCCTTTGCCTCACTGACTGGGGTAACAGGGCAATGTTGGTGGTATTGATCCAAGTGCCCTTATCACTACATGGATAACTGCTGTCTTTCTGTTCCACATCCCATTTCCATATCCAGTCTCAGTTCTGCATAGTTTTCGATTTTCTCAAACTCTCTTTTCACTGTGTGACTGTCACCTGGCACCGAAGCAACCATGCAAACATTGATTTCCCCACTCCCTTGTCCATTCACAAGGGTAATGTCCGGCTTGGAATGTTCAATTCTCTGAATGTTGAGGTCCCAGAGAATGTTAACTTGATCATTCTCTAAGACACACTCTAGCACATGTTGGTAGTCCACCTCCCAATGACATGACACTGACCATACTTCTTACAAAGATTGCAGTGAAAATGCATTCATACCATATCGTGTCACCGCTTATAATCTTTCTGTGCCACCATTTTGCATGCACTTACAATTTGTGTGTAAAATTGTCAACTCTTTCTCCGCAAAGGCGTCAGATATCAGAGCATTCTTGATGATACATGATACTTTTCACCGAGTTCGGACTAAATACGTGATCATGGGGCGTGATTAATAAACTCTCGGTTTTCCTCTTTTAAGAGAGATGAGCCACTTCCGAGAGACTCCGCTCTTAAGGTCTTCGTTTCTCTGCGGAACTGGTCATGTAGAGGCATCTTTTCAACCAGGGTAGCCTTCTCCACTTCTATACTTTTCTTGTTGTCAGTTTTGTTTTCAGTTGCACTCCCATCTCAACCCACCCTACGTTTTCGGCTCGTAAGTAGCGCTATAATATATGTATGCTTAGTCAGCGAACACTGCATAGCGTCGAACTTCGCTTATTTCACTTCCTCCCACAAGTACGGGCTGACTTTTATGTAACGAGCCGTCTTCAGTTACCGAAAAGTCGATCCGACTCAGTTTGTGTATGTTTGAAAACCCTCTACGTGCCACATACTGCAGAAGTGTTTCATCACTGGTTGATAGATAAAGTTCTTTCCCTTGTAATACAATCTTCGATGCTCGTCAAACCCCTCCCTTAATGCGGGACACATAAAACCGGCTCACATGAGCTTTGGGACGCAGTGCACGATAGGCAGTCACGATTTTTTTAGTTCTTATTTCTGGATCATCTAGTTTCTCATTTCTGTTCAAGTTGACAACTGCGACACTGTATCTACCAACGGCCACATGCAGCCCAAAAATTAATACCCTTTTGGGATGATTTTGGTCTTCAAAAGACTGACGTCTCAGCCTCTTCACATACTCCTGCCGTCACTCACTCATTTAAGACATCATCCAAGACATAAAAGGACACTTCGTGTTGGATGTCAAAATTGGGCGTGCATATAATTAGGTGAATTTCTGGACATAATACTGCATATGCGAATTGTCTGGACCATTCCTATTCAGATCATCCATGAAAAACAAATGATTGATTCCTTGGCCTTCTTTCCCAAGGTGATATCATATCCCAGACTCTCGCAATGTCTGGTTCAATATATCACCATCGTCATTATCATTATCATTATCATTATCATTACTATGAGATTCTCTCCAGCTTTCAATTCTTGCTGGGTGTTCTATGCCACGTCTCAGCTCCTTCCCGCAGCTCCAACTTCCTGAGGTTGAATTCGGGCGATTACATGTTTACAAGAGAAAATGAGGGGACAGAGAAGGAGGCTCCCGGTCCAGCCCTTGGGATATGTCATGTCCACGAAAGTTATTTTTAGACGAGCGGAAGTCTTCCGAGACGTTCGCATACAGGCCAACCTCGGTCCGATGTTTGAAAGAAAATATATATTCATTAGCCTTCCACGTGCGCCATCATTTTCTCTTTTCACTAAGAACCTGAGAGCGAAGCAAGACTGCATGCGGGCGTCTCGGAAGACAGACATCCCCTAGAACAAAGACTTCCGCTCGTCTAAAAATAACTTTCGTAGACATAACATATCCCGGCCAACGCCTTGAGCCTCCCTCTCTGTCCCCTCATTTTCTCTTGATGTTTATGATTCCTGTTGTTGCTGTCTTATTTCATCAGTGATCCGTGTTGATGTAGCCTTGGTTGTTTTCTCAACGTGTGCGAGTTTATCCTGTAGATTTTGTGCCGTTTCATTCAAGTGCTGGTAACCCAAGCTGTTCCAGTAGTTCAGCGTTAAATTCATTATCCCGTCTTTCCGGCCATTCTCTTTTCTAGGAAAGTTTTCGGATTGATGAAGGTCTGTCGCTTTCTTTTTACATTTTATAAGATCGATACATATTCTCTCCGTCCATGTTGTTCTACCAAGTTGGATTCTTTCCTCACTCATTTTGCAACTAAATTCGTTTCTTGATACACTTTAAGTGGGCGGTAGATTGTAGGGGAGACTTCGTCCGCCATTTTATAAACCTTAGATGATGATGATGATGATGATGATAATAATAACAATAATAATAATAATAATAATAATAATAATAATAATTATTATTATTATTATTATCATCATCACTATTATTATTATTATCATTATGATTATTATTATGGTAGTGGCAGTGGTAGTGGCAGTAGTACAAGTCAACTCTCGTAAGCGGACACCATCGGGAATGAATGAGTTGCCAGTAATCGGATCCCTGTTTGTACGCAATGGGTTCTGAGATCGCCTCGGGGCAAACATTGCAAGTCGCTGTAAGAAAAGGTATGGCGGAAACTTACTTCGACGTCCAAAAAACGATTTTGGAGAGAGATAAACCCATTTTTCGACAGGGATTTATCAGAAATCGATTTGGGCAACGTTGATACTTTTTGTTTGAATAACCGTGAAATATGGGATAAAATTTACTCGGATTAACCTCGCTCGCGTGAGGATCCGTAGGGTTTATTGCTGTGTATTGTGAAATTGACATCTTACCATGGTCTCGAAATATTACAAAATTAGGTACAAATCTGGAGGAAATAACACAATAAAGTCTTTTCCGTTGTATTTACATGTGTCTAGGCTGTTTTCCTATTAGTTACGTCTTGCTTAAACGAATTATGGCTTCAGGAAATATACCTCCTCAAAGGAGAGAAGTCGTTGTCAGAGGAGATGGAAATTGTTTTTGCAGAGCTGTTGCTCTTTGGAGGGATGAAATCAGCCATGAGAAACATGAGAAAATCCATAGGTGAAGTTCTGTCATGATTGATTGAGAAAAATCCACGGCTTTCGAGCCGGTGCTATCTCTTGTTCATTGCAAACCAATGGGCAGCTTGCTTTCCCGCAGACAAATAGAGACTTGACAAATGGAGATTTTGTTTTAATTGCAAGTTAACGACAAATTTCATTGCCAAGAGTCAATTATTATACCTGGGGTGTCCGCTTAAGGGAGAGCGTAAACAAAAGAAAAATCCAATTTAAAAATTTCGAAAGTGTCCGCGTCCGTTTACGAGAGAGTGTCCGCTTACGGAATAAGTAAATACAGACTGGGTGCTTTCGATTGGGAAATCCGGATTTAAATCTTAAAATATGGATCTTCAGATTTCCAATGGAACAAAAAATCTGAAAACTGATTTTGTCGTAGATTTCACCAATTGGAAATCCATGTCAGAAAGCATTTCAATTAGATTTCCCAATCGAACGCATCCAGAGTTTGACAGGAAGGTAAAATGGGGAATTTAAAAAGTGTCTGTAAGTAGAGCTGTCCGCTTACGAGAATGTCTGTTAGCGGAGTGTCGAATATTTTCCTACTTAGAAATGTATAAAAACAACTTACTAGCAAGAAACCACATCAGAAGGCACTAATCAAACCACCTACGCACTCAAGGGATCTTGCTGATCATTCAACTTTTGCATTTGTTGTATTATTTATGCTCGATTCCGAACAAAAATCACTTGAATACCTCTGTTATATTTGCGAATGTACTTACATATGTAAGTGCAGTTATAGTTTTTCGATTTGCACAATCAAGTTAATAAGAGCTACCAACCTTCGGCTACCATCTCTGTTCGGTTTGTAAAATGCAACTTGCCATTCTCTTTTAAGGTTGTGTAATCAGCATATCGGTTTTTCCTCCTAAAGTCGATTCTGTCTGGAGTTTTTATCCCCGTAGAATCAAAAGCCACACAGGTGACTTTGGCGGATGTGAACTCAATCGGGTATATGTTACCAGGCCACGGCTGAACGATTTTAAAGTTGTCCTGAGCTGAAACGAGATAGCAATTTTATCGATTTAACCATTAACGTTAGGTCCATTAATTAATTATTAAGGAATCGGTCCACAGTTATTCCTTTGGAAAGCAGCAGACAAGCGTAAGATTCGCTCATGGTGCAACTAAGATCAGATCAACCGTAGACTCCCCCTCTTGTTTCCCTAGTGTACCAATGGCGATTTCCTGATAAAATGCTGTGCACATTCATCGTCTATCAAGACTCAGAATTCATTCATTAAATTCACGCATCTCTCTTCCCTTTTTTTTTATATCGGGGGAGGGGAGGGGGAGGGGTGTAAGGGCTATATAGGTATGTGCGGCCCCAAGGGTATGGTTTTTTACCCGTTTTCAGCTGAAATAGGGTATCGATTTTGACCATTTTGGTCTACCACAGGGTATGGTTTGTGGTTTGTGTCTTAAATTGGGTGTTTTTTAGAAGAAGCTACTTTTCCATCGTTACGCGATATGACCATAAACAAAAACCCTTCTCAAATTACTACCCCAACCGTATAACATCTGAAATAGGTCTGAAAATAGCTCTGAAATTAAATAGGTAGGAAATGGGGTATCAAATGTTTGGACAGGTCTGAAATAGGGCGGGGAAAATTGCAGATTTTGGTCTGAAACAGTGTAAGGGTTTCAGGAAGCGGGCCGCACACCGTGGCACACCCCACCCAATTACAGAGAATTACAGAGAAAAGGCTGAGCCGTCTATTTTATAATAGCAGAAAAAAGAGGAAACTCGCTGGAACGTATTTGGTTAACAATGTACCGAGGTCATCCACATTTCATCGTATTACTAGCCAAGGAGATCACTTGCTCGTAAACACAACTATAGGAGCTACCTCAGGTATGCGTTTAAATGCAAGCACGTGGTATGTAACACTTTTGCAAAAGCGTGGATGAACAGGTAAATGCAAAATGATGTTTGAAACATCGAAGCATGTTCCTTAAACTTAAAAGTGTGTTTGTATTTATAAAAATATTAGCAGCACTTGTGCTATCCAGACCATTTGGAAAATGAAAGTTAAATGTAATACAGAAATCAGGAATACCCGGTACGATTTGTAAAAGAATGTTGTTGTTTTGTTTTCACAGAAACGGAACGTATTTAGTTTTCAGGGTGAACTATTTACACAGTGAGATAGAGTGACCAATCAAAACAGAGTTTGTAATTGGAAATCTAAACATCTTCGAGATACAAAAACAAAGTTGTGAACACGTAAATCTGAAATATTGCACTGAAATCATAATGCTGACAAACCCAAAAACGGAAATGGATCATGGATAGGACATTTTCGATATCTGAATGATTTTGGGTTAGATTAAAGGATATATTGTTAGAAATTCTCAAGTTATCCCTTTTCGTGTTAATTAGTAATGCAAACAAGTCTTAGTAATAAATTGGATTAACGAGGCACATGTAATCATGAGAAGATTCACGGAAAACTGAATTTGAAATGTTATGCAGGGGTAAGTATTTGAAGGTATTTGCAGACTTTATGCTTCGATGTATTGTGCGCATAAACGAGTATCTGTTCTTCTCTTTAAATGAGATTTTACAGCACTATCAGTAAATACGGTTAATGTTACGTGACCGTACTAAAAGGGCTATTCATGTCGCGATAGTTATCTTCGCGTTCTTTGTAGTCGGCCGTGCAATGTTATACAATCAACGGGTTCCTTGTAAATAAAACGAGGAAATAAAGGCTTTGTTCCTAGATCTCAGATTATAACGTACACCTGCACTAGCCAAATCTGTTAAAGCCTCATTCATTAGTGCTAAAGAGCACGGTGTAATGCTTACCTGCTACGTGGTAGAACCTGTGCAACTGGCTATTTTAATAGAGAGGGTCTAGCTATAAAAGCCTCAGTTAGTCGTCCAAGGTTCACTTGGCAGTTTGTCTTCTATAGTAAATCAACTAGCTGTTTGCAATTTGTCAAAGTTCTCCCCCTCCCTCCCTCTCTCCCTTTGGAGATGGGTTGTATTTATCGCTTTGCCGTCATTAAAATTGAGTCGCTCCTGCGTGGTGTGGGTTAAGTCTGCGCAGCGACTTCCCCCAAGCTTGTTGGCTGGTTGCCGTTGTACATTGCTCACTAGTCAATACTCTTGTCCGATCCAGCACTTCCTGTTTACCACTCAGCTCGTTGTCCTGGAGAGATCTTTGTCACGCAATCTGGAAGTCGCATAGGCTAACCAGCCGCAAGGCAGTGTTTCCCTCAAAAAACCCCAATACGTCTGTTGTCTAGTTCCATTGCGCCTTGCGTTATGTGTTTAAAAGCGAATTATGCATGTTGATACCAAGGACACAGTGACATTAATGGTTAATATTCCTTGACAGGCTTCGCACTGTTCAGAGAGTTTGCGTTCACATTTCTATCTTTATTTCTCGAGAGTTTCAATACACGAAGCGAAATAACAATGACAAGCCAAGTGATCCACACTACAGTATTCTATCTTTTCTCCAGCCCTTACCATTACGGAAACGAAACAGTTTTTTTGACACCGACTCCGTTTACGTACAGAGGTTATTTTTCATTAGACAAGAGGTTTGGAAATAGAATTCAAATAAAAAATATTTCTCTTTGAAATGTTCAGTTTGTAAGTCGCTTTAATACTGCATTCGCTATCAAGCGCGGTGCGAGTCAACAATTAAAACAAGTGATTTTAAGAGAGGATGGGAGAGAGAGAGAAGAAAAAAAAAAATTACCAGCAAAGGGTCTGTCCGTATAGCAAAAAAAATGTGATATCGGTCTTAAAAAAGCTACCCTCGACCTGCGGCCTCGAGCATCAATTTCAAGGCCTCGGCCTCAGTTTTTCTCTATACGGGCCTCCCAGCTGGCAAATAAAATATTTATTTTGACGATTGGGTGCATGCTACTGTGAGTATTTAAATTACAGCAAATGGTATATTTTAAATACTTGATTCTCGTGCTATGGATTCATTTGGCATGGCCACCCTCAAGGGACTTTGTACTTCTGAAAGTATTTCAAGAGTTGAGATATAGTGCACATCTTCACGTGTCGCGCACGTGACAAAGTGTGTTTTAAGTGCATCAATGCACGAACGTTTGGTCATCTTTGAAAGATGTTTATACATCTCACCTTCGTTTCTCTTTACTGGGTTGTTCGTCGTTTTTTTATTTTTCGTTTTCTTTTTTTTTCCGTGTTGGTAAAAGTCTTGCCTGTCACTCCAATGGTAAGTGGTGTCTTTGTGCATAGAGCCTTCTACGCGTATTTTCTTAGGATCGAGAGGCTAGTGGGCAATGCGTAGATTTCTCTGGTGGACACAGTAGAACGATTAACTTAACCGGCAATGGCGTCGAAAGTCATGTAACGCGAATGGCGTTTTAGTGGATCTTTGAACAAAATGTACCCTTATGAAGCTCAATAATGGCAAGCGAATTGGATACTGAACAAGACAGGCGGTCGAATGTTAGAAGCGACGAGGAATGGACTTCGACAACAATCTGTCGCCCGTCGAGCCGTAATCAAAGTGAGCTGTCTTCCTAAAATTTTGCCAAGTGTGGTGTTTTGTACAACACTCAAACCAAATGAACAGTTCTCTGGTAACTCAGTATGGGTTCAACAAAGACAGAGACAAAGTGACAAAGTGTTTTTTAAGTGCATCAATGCACGAAAGTTTGGTCATCTTTGAAAGATGTTTATACATCTCACCTTCGTTTCTCTTTCATTTTTTTTCTGCAAAAGATGTTTCGATGAGTCATTTCGTTTCATCTTAAACCGTTCAATTAGCGTTTCCTTTCTCAAACACTGAGCAAGAATAAGCATCGATCAGTGAAAAACAATGTGCTTTTCTCAAAGTTTACCTGGTGTCCAGTGGTCATTGTCACCACCTGTAATGAAGATAATCTGGGTCCGGGTATTCACTACATACATAGTCGAACATCATGAGAATCGCAATGTAAGGCCGATGTAAGAAGGACAGACTTCTCTGTTTTCTTTTCTTTAGTGCTAAATTAACGATACACCACTGTACTTTTGCAGGCCCGAGTATAGGCTACTTGTAGCCTCTTGTTTCTTAAAATATAGACATGGAAGTAAAAAGTATCTGTCACGTAAGTCCGTCCTTTATTGCTACATTACATATAGTGGTTACATGTTTTCGTCGAGAGTTATTTCTTAGTATTAATATTCATCATTAGCGGTATTAATCGATCTTTAATTAATCAGAGGGAGAAATCAGAGCTTTAAAAGCAAGAAAGAGAGCCAAAAGATGGGAGCACACACTACTTCAGAGCCAGCCGTGAAGCAAAGACAGATTCCCTTTTTAGCGGCGGCAAGAGTTAAGAAAGACGCGAGTAAGGATTCATGAAAGAGGAGAGAAAAAGCTGCTCGTGTTGTTACTGTTTCGCCCAAGTTGTGCCATATTACACCTGTGCTTGCGAATCTTCATTGGCTTCCGATTGAACTCCGAATTGAATTTAAAATACTTACTGTTGCCTGCAAGACTCTTCATGGTTTGGCTTCTACTTATATTAAAGATCTTCTTCAAAGTTATCATCCACCACGAGATCTTGGGTCTTCAAAGAAAAATCTACTTGTCCTTCCTGGTTTTAACATGAATAGTTATGGCCGTCGTGCTTTTTCTGTTGTTGCGCCGCTTCTCTGGAACAGTCTTCGTCAGCATATTAGGGATGCTGAATAACTGGACATTTTTAAAAGACGTCTGAAAACTGTCCGTTTTATACGCGCCTTTTCAAATTCATGACGTGACTTTGGTGTTTTATTTATGATTTAATTATTTTGGTTTTTCCTTTGTAGCTTTAACTGTAGTTTTAACTTTGTAGTTTAATTAACTTTGACTTTATAAATAGCGCTTTTGGACCCTTAGGAAAGGGCGCTTTATAAATGTCTTATTATTATTATTATTATTATTATTATTATTATTATTATTATTATTATTATTATTATTATTATTATTAAAGATGACATGAGACCCAAAATACCCCAAATTAACGTAGAATGAAACATTGCAATAAACTTAAAACTCTTGAATAACATGAAAAACATACTACGAATCACAACACAGCTTAGAAAGCTGTGATTTCCTGTTCGCCAGGTTGTGTGCCGCCATTGCTGTTTGTGGCTTTTATACTTAAGTGTTTGAGTACCTTCCGCTGCTTTCAGAAGCAGGAGACTGAAGAAGTAAAGAAATGGCGTTCTGCGAAGGTGAAGCAAAAGATTCTGAAGAAGTACACATTGGTGCAATTAATTGTGCACCACCTTTCACGCACCAACGCGGAAGCGTGCATGTAGAAATCGAATCGACAGACACATGGTGAGAAGACAGTCTCTGACGATCCCTAAGCTCCATTTGGAAAGTGACTGCCATTTGGAGAGTGAGATCGAAGCTATTAAAGTATACCCATGAAACCGGATTTTTAGCTTTTTTATCTTTTATCTGTAAATAAGTAAAGTTCCACATCTGAGAAGGCCGAAGGCCGAAACGTCGTATGAAGGCCGGAGCAGTTAGAAGTTTGCTTCATGTTCATCGTTTGACACTTATCTATCAAGGGCGAAGAGCAACTCAACTGAACTGAGCAAATACATTTGGCAATTTAAGGACAGCAACACCGATTATACGATCTCGCGGAAAATTCTCTGCCACGCCTCGCACTACACAAACGTGACAAAACGTTGTAATTTATGCATAGCTGAAAAGTATTACATCATATGCCAACCGCAATCAGCAACGCTGAATAAACGCAACGAGTTAATATTAGCAAATGCAGGCACAATGAAAACTTCCTATTGAAGAACGTTAAGTAAATAGGAACTTGCAACTCGAACAGTCATGTATGACTCAAAAGCTGTAAACTTCATCGAATAAAATCACTCTTAATTATACACTGATGAGTGCACGAAACAGATCTGTATGGAAACCAGAGGCAAAAGTATAATCGTGTCCTAGTTATTCATTTATATATAATATATATAAAACTTCAGGTGAGTTCCACACTGATAAATCCAGTGTCATTCTTTTTACTTTCGTTTTTAAATGACATTTGGTGAGATGGCGAAACCACCAAATGTCATTTAAAAACGAAAGTAAAAAGAATGACACCGAACTGAGCAAACATCTATGGCAGCTAAAAGATCAAAAGAAAGACTTCGCAATCTCCTGGAAAATTCTAGCCAAGGCCAAATCTTATAGCAACCTTATTTACCTTAATCTATGTAGTACCGAGAAATTCTATATAAACCGGACATGGCAACGCTCAACAAACGTAATGAACTCGTATCAACTTGCAGGCACAAGCGAAACTTTCTCCTTAGATTCAATCGCATCCTCAAGAACCAATCATAAATTTACAAATGCTTTTTTACTATTGTTTTCAAGTTTGAATCTTGTAACGATCACGCTGCTGATGTATATAAACCCCAGCGATGCTACAGTGTACCTAGACCTAGAGCACAGCTCAGACGTAACAAATCTTCGACAGTAGGAGATTCTAATTGTCGTTTTTAGCTTATTACCCAAAGGACTGCTTAACATAAAAAATGAATTGTGAGCACTATTGTGTATGCGAGATCAATCTCTTACTAGCCGTTCAACAAAATTGAACCAAAAAAATGAGAGCTATTGTCTATCAAGAGAAAAGCTATTGATATCAGGAGACATTGAATTGAACCAAAGCCCTGTTTCTCATGGAGCAAGTACGCATACAGTACTGAGAAATCCTTCTATGGTACTGTTGCAGGCTCGATTAGCTCAGGAAGGATTGAACGCAATAGAGTGTACCACAGATAGTTCATGCTTCTTTTCTTCTGTTGTCCACCAGTTATATCATGATCTTTCCTATGACATGAACATCGTGCTGCTGGAGTTGAATACATCAGAAACAACCGTCAAAGGATTATTGGACCCCTTACAAAGCAACTTAGAGTACTAGGAAGCAGTGTGGCCCAGTGGTTAGGGCGCTTGCCTTGAGATCCTGAGATCCCGGGTTCAAGACCCTCTCTGACCACTCGTTGAATTTGATCCTGGTAGTCCCTGGTTCAACTTCCCAGCTGCACTTGTAAATAGCCAACTGGTTTGCCTCTGGCCAGTTGGGATTCTTAGCAGTTGTTGTTGTTCTGTTCTGTCGTTTCGTTGTGTTTCATTGGCCCTGAAAAGCCCCTATGGGCAGCGGTCAATTCAGTATGTATTGTATTGTAATGTTGTAGGAGACAAATCCATAAACCATCTCTTCAATGCTCCGGTGTGTGCGGTATATCGTTTCACGCTTCACGTTTTATGTTGGTGGATCAAACTGATCCAGTGATACGGCGACCGAAATTCCATGGCAATATATGGAGTTTACTTTGCGATGAAAGCGTTTACTTTTCGCTGATGAGATAACATACCTGTGTATGAACGCTGGGTATCAAACTGCTGAGATTCATAGGGCTATACATTTTTTAAACTAAACAACTTTGTATCATGGCGTCACGCAAGATAAAAATTCGGAAATTTAAAATGAAAGATTTATTTCTTGGTCATTTTCAACCTCATTCAGATGATCTTGCGACTTCGAGTTTAGAATTTGATGACGTCACTTTGAAAACCATCTAAAGATGCTACAACAAAAACAAATGCACCCAGCCCTGATAACAAAAGAAGCTACAGGTCATAGAGCAATTCATAACAATACATACCTAATTGACCACTCCCCATAGGGGCTTTTTAGGGCCAGTGAAACACAATCAGGACAGAACAGAAGATTCGACAACAACTTTTAAGAATCTCAACTGGCCGGAGGCAAAGTGCAGCTTAGAAGTTGAACCAGGGTCTACCAGGAACAAATTCAACGAGTGGTCAGAACGTGTCTTGAACCCAGGATCACCGGATCTCAACGCAAGCGCCCTAACTACTGGGCCGCACTGGAATGGGCACAGGACAGCAGACTTTTTCCACTCGTAAAGGGTGAAGGGTGAAGGGTGAATAGCTGGGTGGCTTGATGCATTAATTTGCTTTGTTGCGTTCCGAGTGACCTTAAAAATGGCGTAGCGGCTTCAGCACTCATATGGCACTCAAACAAAGATCACTCTGTCTTTACTTCATAACTTGCGTCGTTCTTCAGATTACACTGTAGAGGCAGTGTGGCCGAGTGGTTAGGGCGCTTGCCTTGAGATCCGGAGATCCCGGGTTCAAGACCCGCTCTGACCACTCTTTGAATTTGTTCCTGGTAGTCCCTGGTTCAACTTCCCAGTTGAAATAGCCAGTTGGGATTCTTAACAGTTGTAGTTGTTGTGTTCTGTTGTTTCGTTGATTGTGTTTCATTGGACCTGAAAAGCCCCTATGGGGAGCGGTCTGAGTCGTAGTTAATATCAGTAAAATTGCTGTTACCTGCCAGTGGGTTAATGGAACTGCATGTGAGTTTTGTTATAACTTTCAAGGAACTTGAAAGACGAGGACGAAATGAGAGCAACAAGGTTATATCGCTTCTGCGTCGCTGGTCAGAAAATTAAAGAAATGTAAATGCTGAATATTGTAAAATAAATAATTACCGAATATGACAACTGCTAGGTAGAACCCTTTACCCTTTACCCGTTATACTTGGAAAAGATCTGCCGTGCACAGGATGACACAGAAATTTTGGTTTTGGTTATGACGTTAACTTACGACCGTCCATCCGTGCGTTCCACATTTGTTTCTTTGTTTGTTACTTATTTGTTTGAGCAGGTTGAAGTTTTTGGCAGGTATTCAGCTGATGTGGACCTACTACACTAACCCACCTATATACTCACAGAGGACAGCCACAACACCCGCAACGTCATCCCCTACTCTTCTCAAATAGTGTGTGGGTTCTTTAACGTCCCATAGGGAACTAATGAACATGGAAGATATTTGTGAGACTGGGCCTATGGTTTATTGTCCTTATCCGAGAAGACTTGAAAGTCTAACCATTTGCGGATGTAATTACAAAGGCAGCACTTTCTCTCCTCTGTTATTTAAAGACCCTGAGGTTTGGTCCGGCCGGAGTTGAACTCACCACCTCCCGCATGGCAGCCCGGTGCTCAAACTTTTTGAGCCAAAAGGGAAAGAGGAGAAAGCGAGAGACAAAGAAAACAACCAAATAATATGGTAGTTACGGAAAAATAACGGAAGTGACTGTAAATAATAAACTGAAATCTAGTACATGTCTTCGGGGATATTACGACCGTTGGGATCAATTGTCCTCCATTTTGACGTTAAAAAAGTTTCCCTGGCCTTACGGATCGAGTCTCCGTTAGAAAATATTTTTTTCGGTAGGAATTAATTGCATATACTTGGAAATGTTGTAGGGAGATGAAAGGAAGTGTTCTGCGACTGTAGTCGGTTTGGATTTGGTGTTAGCTTTATCTAAAGTGCGGCGGTGTTCATTAAAACGGTCTCTTAAACGTCGTTTAGTTTCTCTCATGTACTGTAGATGGCATGTGTTAAATTGAATCATGTAGATAAGGTTTTTAGTTTCGCAAGTTATATGGGAACTATGGAGCAGAGAAGAATGTGGAGTTGGTTACTCTACGGAAAATGTAAGGACAGGTAGCGCAGTTTTCAGTTGCCACAGCAAAAAGAACCGGAAGAAAGTTTTGAATTAGAATGAGTTACATTAGGGGATAGCTGTTACCAGCAGGTCTGGAAGGTTAGGGGAGCGTCTGCAAGCCACAACAAGTAGATATAGGAAAGCATTTTTGCAGCGGTCAGAGGAAAGAAGTACAATGTAGTGTTTTTTTTTTTTTTTATTACGTTGAAGATGGAAGGAAGTGATGGATTATAAGTCGTTATGAAAGGTATGCGTTCAGGTTTGTCTCTTTAGGTTGTAGGGTATGTATGCGGGGAATGTCTGCTGCGCGTTGTATTTGTTTAGTAACAAAGACGTGTTTAAAACCTCGTTTCAGAGGATCAGTAGTGCGAATCTTGAACGCTTTGTCGACAGTACAAATTCGTCGTAGGTGGAGTGCTAGGCTGAAAGGAATGGCTTTTTTGTGTGTAGAGGATGACAAGAAGAATAAAGTAAATGTTGGTGTTTGTCCGTAGGTTTCGTGTATAGGTTTGTATTTACGCTTCCGTCACTAGTTAGTGAGACTTTAATGTCAAGGAAAGGAACATTGGTAGGGTGAATGCTGTTGAGATAATCGATGAAAATTTTTAGGTTCTCGGGACTTTCAGTCCAGATTATAAAAATATCATCGACGTATCTCAACCAAATATGGGGTTGAAATGGGGCGTTCCTTAAAGTGGTACTATGATCAAATTTTCACCCCTTGACTTTTTGAGT
>NC_090885.1:7917174-7924674 GCF_036669925.1 Montipora capricornis
AAACAACTTTCTTGGACACAACAGTCTCTATAAGGGAGAGAGATTCGAGAAAGAACCGATTCTCGACGTGCGCACAAATTTCAAACCTACTGAAACACTTCAGTACACAAACTACAACAGTTGCCACCCAGCAGGCGTTAAAAAAGGCTTCGTTAAAGAAGGAGCTCTTAGGCTCCTGAGGACAAACTCTTCTAAAGTAATGTTTAAGGAGAACATTAAAAACTTTAGAACACGCCTGACATCGAGAGGTTATCCCAATAAACTGGAGGAAAAAATCCTCTCCAAAGTTAAATTCGCAGAAAGAAAGAACGCTCTTACACTAAAAACAGAAAGCGCACAAGAAAATTCTACCCTTTGTGACACAATTTCATCCATCACTGCCATGTTTGAAAAATATTCTAACGGAAAAATGGCATTTAATACAAAACCAGCCGCTACTAAGAGAGATATACAAGGAACCTCCCTTGATCTCTTATAGAAAAGGGAAATCGCTTTAAGACATCCTTGTTTTAAGCAAAACTATAAAGGCTTTTATCAACACAATGTACACACAACTTTAGTCGTGCAGGTCTGTCAACCCCATTTTAACATGCTATTGTAGTGTGAATTAATTTATGTCACCTTCAATTTGTCATTTCATTCAGTGTGAGGAAAACACCTCAGTACACTAGATGTCTTTATTTATTAATAATAGTATAGCAGGGCCTGGGGTAACGCCCCAAGAATATTTTGAATAAGAATCATTTTTAGCAGACACTGGCAAATAATATATAATTATTAAATGAAAGTCACACTCACGTGATCAACAGCCATGTTTCTCAACGAAAACAAAAGAAGACGTTAGCATAATAATAGCTGTCAATTCCCGGAGGATTGGATCGGGACACCAACATGGCCGCCATTTCATTGTTTGGGGACACCAACATGGCGGCCGTGACGTCATGTAAAATCCAAGAATTGGACCTTCCTTCTGCATGAATTTTTTTTCCTTTACCTTCTTCTTTGCGCGAATTTTTTTTCTTGGCATTTTCCCTTGCAAGAATTTTTTTTTGGTTTTTTCCCCACCCCCCCCCCCCCCATCACTTTTCTAATGGTCCGTCCCTTAGGCACCTGGTGAGCGGTCAACTTGGTCACGTAATACTGGTCAGTGGATACCCTGTTTTGACAGGTGTTAATTGACCATAACATGGATGCCCAATATGTATACTAGCTGGAGTATGGCCGCCTCGATGAGTTGTAAAGACTCTAAAGTTGAGCCCGCGATATGGTCATGTGATACTGGTCACATTGGCATACATGGAGGGGTGGACGGTCGGACGGTGACCAACATTTGCTTACCCACGGTGCTCCGCGCGCACGTGTCTTCGGCACGCGGAGCTGCGCTATAAATTTTATTTACGGTCCTTATAGCTTGATTCCGATCGCCATACTTAACGAAAATAATATCAATAGAAGTGCTTTTTGCCCCCCTGTTTGCCCCCCCCCCCCCCCCCTCCCAATCATTATGGCGTCAGAAACCGTGAAAAGGTCTATTAAGTCAAGAAAGATTTCATGTTATTAGGTAAACAACATACTATGAAAGAGGGGGACATTGGCATTTTCGGTTTTGCGGTTCTGGCTATTTTTGGTGTTCATTGCGGTTTGCGGATTTTTCGTTTTTTAGCATCTGGTTTTCGGTTTTCGTAGAAATACCAGCGGTTTTTCGGTTTTGTTATCCGATTTGGTTTTTCGGTGTTCCTATTTTGTCCTATTTGGGTTCCGGTTTCTCTTCGATTTGAGTGGCAATTGATCTCGAATAGCCGCGAAACGCCAAAGTTATTGAGAGGAATTCCTTAGGGCAATTGGGCGCAATCTACCAAGCTTTCTCTGTCCATAACAAGAGCGCTTCATATGAAAAGAAGTCAGCAGAAGAAGCGATTGGTTTGGTTTACCATAGCAAAACTGTACTTGAAGAGCATGCATATCAAATACGTGCTGAGAGTAACATCACTGGCGCCCTAAATGGTCCCCAAGTTCATGTCTCTGCAACAGTAAACTATGGGGACTAGGAAGACTGGCAGACATTCAAGGAGAGTATGACTACCAAGGGCTTTGCTCTTTTAAGCTGTATGACATTAGACGTCGAAAATTGCCACACCACTGTCTATTCCAAGAACGTGAACATGTCTAAACTCGAATCTGCCAGATCGTTTGGTGCAACAATGAAGGAGAACATCAAACGTGCTACAAGCTGGGCTGCGTACTATCACACCAGTCGAAGGTTCTGGTACCCAAAGCCCGACACAACGGTGTCTCCTCATAACGTACTGTTGATGATGCCTCTATCCGTTGTCAACCTTCCTGCAAATGACTGTGACCTCTTACGCAACTGGGCCTCAGCATATCACGGTGGTGCAGTAAGACAAAGGACAGGGCGGCAAGAAACTACAATGGCTAAGCACGGAACATTGCCAGAGTATCTTTATCAACGCTATCTCGAAGTTGGTAATAAGGTTAATCTGAACTTCGGAGTGGATGAAGATGAAGGAACCCATGGAAATCTGAACGAGCATGAAGCGAGTGACGAAGCTAGTGACTCCGACGAAGGACAGCAAGAATTTGATGAAAGTAGTGACGAAGAAGTTGAAGTCAGTGCAGACGACAACAATTCCCAGGACCAGCAAGATGAATTAGGGAAATCGACGAATTTTCTCTTTGGTGTAAGGTCGCGATATGGAAGGGCGGTGAGGTTCAATAATCGACTGCTATTTTAAGTCAGTATCTGTTTATTACCACATTTAACCTAAGAGCAAGTTCCCGCTGCCATGTAAAACAAGGAACATATTGTACCGGTTAGCTTCCTCAGTACAATCGCATGTTTTAGACCAAGATAAACATTCAAGGCGAATCTCCATACTGTCAGGTCTTAGTTATCAATTTTGGATTGAAGTTTCCAGAGCTACAACTTTTTGCGATTGCAAAATTGCGATTCTCGAGATGAATTGTATGCAAACTAGGCTCCATTACCAGCTGCTTTTCGGAAAATGAGCCCACAACTGAGCCTGGGCCCGAAAGAGCGGCAGAAATAAAGCCTATGATTTGAGCAGATACTAAAAGATACGAAGGCTGTAGACAAGTCCATGACATTCACAAATACTTTGATAAAATAAGTGATAGCGTAGTTTGCTCTATATATGCCCCACTTGTCACCATTGTATCGGTTTTCGGCGGTTTTGGATGATTTTTTCTTCGGTTTTACGGTTTCTAATATCATACCCCCATGTCTCCCTCATGAAGCAATGCTTTAGTAATTGCCTATAAAATTATAAAAACTCTGCTATACCTGGAGAAAAGAAAGGGCTCTTAAACAAAATGAAATACGGAAACGAGTTTTTTATGGTTGGCCATTCGTTTCAAAATCATAAGACAGGGTCAGTGCGTGCGGTTTTGCCCACGTATAGTGATAATTAGAAATACAGATCACTCCTCGACGGCCGATTGAAAGATGCAATTGTTGTCCATTTTTCGTCGCTTTGAAGATTCCATTTGTTCACTTTTCAACGCTTGTGTTGTTTATCGAATTATGTTCTATTCTTGAGCTCCACAAGGGTACATTTTGTTTAAAGATCCAAGAGAACACCATTCAGGTTGCATCGACTTCGCCGCCATTGCAGGTTAATTAAATCATTCTACTGTGTCCACTGGATGAAATTAACGCATTTCTGCTACCCCTTGAAACCTAAACTGTAGGCACAAAGACAATAGGCTTAATTCACGATAGCCGCCATGTTGGTTTTCAAATTGTCATGCAAATTAGCCATGTGTTATGCTGGGGGACAAATATTGAAAAAAAAAAGCAAATTGCGGAAAATCGGCTCGTCGAAATATTTAAATAACATTGCTAAAAAGTAAATTTTAGAATTAAGAATTACGAACCTCTTATAATAATTTTATATATTTTGATTGCCTTTGACATTTTGACGTTTTACTTCGTTATCTGCTCAATTTGCACTAAAAAAAACATCCAATGAACGTGAAACAAATCATCTGTGTGGCTTAGATGTTCGCTATAACCTCTCGAACTTGTGTTGTTTGCCCCCTCAGAAGTGTGTAGCTAATTTTCATTTCCATGATAATAGCAGATCCAACATGGCGGCCATCGTGAATAAGGTCTATACTTAGCTGGGGGGTGACAGGAAATACTCTAACACGCACATTTTCCGATTTCCAACACAGGAAAAAGGCTACTCATTTGGCAACCCAGCAAAAAGCAATGCTGTTTGTCTCAAAGCAAGGTCAACTCCAGCTTCGTTTTTATTCAAAGTCCTGGAAACTGAGCACAGAACTGTCACAGTAAAATGGTCTATTTTGACACGACTGGCCAGCCGTAACTTTCACCTGACATCAATCTCTCTTGCTTGAAATGATCTATCGAATAACGAACAGTGAAGCCGTACTAAACCCCCTTTAACATTTTTTCAAGTTTTTCACCGGTAGTCCAGTTTACGCTAAAGAAGCTTTCTTATTTACTTATACGTTTATGAGATAACCAAAATAAAATGTTTTGTGTCTTGTTGTATAACAGTGATTTTCTTTTCCTGGCAGAATAGTTCACATATTCGCTGTTGTTTCAACTTTTCTATTTCGGCCTCTGCTTCAAAAAAGGCACACATTTCAACGGCTCACACTAATGAGTTATGATCTGTGGACAATCCATGCCTGGGACCTTTCCATGGTCTATATATACTATTTCCTTGAACAGAAATTGTGTAACGTACTAAAAACCTTCAATTAAGGTACATTTTTCAGATCCTTGCAAGGAAAACCAAATGTTGAAAGAAAGTTTATTTTATTTAACCGGGTAGTTGAAGATCGAAAGCTTTATGGAAATTTAATCATTTTTTTTCAAAAAGTGATACCTGAAAGTTATCTTATTTCTTGGGGCCAGTGACCTTTTCGGTTTTTGAAAATGCCAGCTGGGCTTTTTACCAAAAACTGCAAAACGAGCCCTCCAATAACGTGCGAGACTATTTTTCACAGATTTCGAATTCTTCTCTGTTGTGAACGTAGGACCAACAAAATCTAAAAGGATTTGAACATGCCGCGGGCCATGCAAGTTCTTTCTCATAGAAGATCCTTTAAAAGACTGAAATGTTTGTATTCGAAATTCTGTTTTTAATTTATATTACCAAATATCCCATACGAAAACGATGAGCAACATCATCGTAGTCGATTTATCAAACTATGATGGTGAATATGTTGAAGCAGATCGAGGTGGGTTTGAATCGGCTATTCAAACCTGTTTCTCTGGCTATTCGTACGGGATCCGTACACCGACCCATATTTGCTATTTAAACGGAAGTCTTCTTAAAATGATTATTACAGGCTCAATAACACTCAGAAAATCTTACGTCATCTTTAATTCTCTTTATACACAGTTCAGCTATCAAACAGAGGGACTGATGCCTGTTTAATTTCACGAAATACCTCCGCTTTGTTCGATGTCACCGGCCATCTGACCTACCTTGTGTTCTTAGAATAATAATAACAATTTATTATAGAATGATTATTACAGGTTCTAATCCTAACCTTGAACGACATAGCCACGCAGTTATTGAAAGCTAACCGTTTTCAAATGGGTGCTTAGACTCAAATACTGTTTATCAGCGGTATTTGAAATGAGTGCTTACAAGACTCCCGTGTGAATAGCAAATATAGGTCGGTGTACGGGTCCTGTACGAATAGCCACCAGAATGTATCGTATCTAAATCAGCCGAGTGTTTTAGTGTGTTGGCTGGCCAGAATAGTTGGAGATCTTCGGAGTTAAAGCATCAATCTAAATCATTTGCAAAGAATATCTGCAATTGCAACTGCTCATAATTTCAATCTTATCAATTTAGTTTCCGCAGGTCAAGAAAATAAACATTTCATATACCCTATCATTCATACTTTCACTGGATTTAATTCGGTATTTAGCCCCATACCCTCCAAAAAAAAAAAAAAAAAAGACGAGGTAAAAGGAGAGGAAGGTCAAACGCATTGGTATTGTTTACTGATGTGCCCAAGCAGGCAATAAGAGGGTCTTACAGGGGGTCACATATTGATTACGGAGAACCATCTCGCTCCGCCCTTTATCCATCAGAGAAAGGAAAGATGAGACGACCCGCCCTTCCATCAAAGCGCTGAATACGTTCCTTTTAGGAACAGTCACAGTCTCAAATCTGGACTGGACTCTGCACTCTGGATTCACCAGTACTAAATGTTCAAAAAAAAATACTCTGTTTTTTAAATCGAAAAACATTGTTTTATCTTATCAAAGCACGTTGCACTATGGTGGTTGAAGTCCCATTTCTATCGTGCTTTTACGAGTAGCAAGTGAAGCGCTCTTGAAATAACAATTGAAACGCTCTCGAAATATTCTCGTCGAGTTTCTTCGTGGGCAGTATTACGAGGAGCGAAACCTCTGGCATCCATGATAACCCCCGTAAAACCTCCAACTGAAAGTAGCCATGTTTATTGGCGACTTTGCCAGGATAATTAAAAATTAAAATTGAAATTTTTTAAGGGTGCAAACACATAGATACTGCATGGCTAGAAATCCCATTTGTGCACACCGTCTTCAAACACCTTTCACTGATGAGATAAGAGCTACATAAAACTTCACTCGCTCTGCCAGTTGTTATCAAACTCTTACAACATACCGCGTTGAGTGTTTTCGAGTGTTTTCAAAAGTTTTGTTCGCTCTCGACCAAAGAAGAAAGTCGACAACAATATTTCGAAAGTGTTTCACTCGTTATTTCGAGAGCGCTTCTCCTGTTATTCGTAAAGCACGATAGAAATGAGACTTCAACCACCATAGTTCAACGTGCTTTGAAGAGGATCTTGTAAAAAAAAAAGGTTTTTGCATTAAAAAAAAAAACAAGGTATTTTTCTTGAGGATGAAAGAGTAAAATTTTAGTACTGGTGAGTCCAGAGTGCAGTCCAGATTTTAGACTATGCCTTCCTCTCGTTCGTTGTCTTTACCCTGTCTCTTATTAATTAAAGTGCGTCAACATAGTGGAATGCGAGGTGAAAAAGTGCACGAAAACTACAATAGAAAGAGAAATGTTGCTTTTATCAATCCCCAACCAATGAGACCGGAAACGGGAAAAATCACGCGGGTACATACATCAGTACAAAACATAATTTGATAATAAACTACATTTTTCTTTGAAAGCTCGGTGCCTGTTTTTGTTCTTCATTCTTCTTCATGGTTTCTCGTTTAATTTATTTGTTTGCTTTTTTCCCTAGTCTTGATTTGGCTGAAATTTCATTTTCATTTCGTTAACTTACGTGTCGATTACTTAATTGGTTTTTGGCCCGTTTCCGGCATCTGTCCGTTTTGGTACACTCAAGTTTAAGCGTGCCATGGGATAGAAAATGGGCTGCAAAAATAGATCGTCCATAATATGTCTAGCAAATAGTCCGACTCGACATTGAGAGACAATATAGTAGTGCATTTCTAAACAAGGGAAAATATCT
>NC_090885.1:7937174-7944674 GCF_036669925.1 Montipora capricornis
TACTACTACTACTACTACTACTACTACTACCACCACCACCACCACCACCACCACCCTGCTGCTGCTGCTGCTACTACTACTACTACTATCACTACTACTACGAAGAAGACGAAGACGAAGACGAAGAAGAAGAAGAAGAAGTAGAAGTAGAAGAATAAGAAATGGGGAAGTTAGAAAGATCGTTTCCCTTATTTCTTGGTTCCCGTTTAGATTGAAGGATTTTCCTAATGGTAGCGGATAGAACAGATTTCGCGGATTTCACGGAAATTCCAACATATAATTGAACAATAATAATAATAATAATAATAATACATTATATTTATATAGATATGTTGAAATTTCCGCGAAATCTGTTTTTTCCGCTATCATTAGGAAAAACCTTCATTCGACTGTCTAGCAGCACTGAAAGTATTTCTCAAGATTTTTTCCAAATCATGGTGGAAAGGGCGGATTGTGCGGATTTTGCGGAAATTTTCATTTTTTTTCCGTTCTTGTTCTTGTTTTGTTTTTCTTTTTTTCCTTTTTTCCGCTTGCCCTTCTTAGTCTGTCACGGTGAGCAGTTTAGTCAGTTCATTAGTCATATTCTGTATAAAATTTCCCTCAAACAGGACGGTTTTGCTTTTTTAGGGCTAGGGTCATCATTTGTAAGCATCCCTTTCTTTTTAATGAAACTCCTTTCGTTTTGTATCAATCCGTTTTGTTAGTTTTTTTTGACAAAAGTATCCCACTGCAAGTTGATATCAACAATTGGTAAATGCGACCTCACACTGTTCGGAAAAACCATTTCTCAAATTCCCCTCAAACTTTTGTATCGTTATTGTGGCTTAGTAATCAAGTTTATTGTACGATCAAAATAGCTGTTGATTGCAGAAGGTTGGTTGACTGACGATCTTCTGATCATTCTGAACACTAGCAAGAGAACATTTTTTAACGAAGGAGAACGTTTACATTGTTATTGTGGCTTAGTGATCGATGGAGTTTATTGTTCGATTAAAATAGCTGTTGATTGCAGTGGGCTAATTGACTGATGATATGCGGATCATTCTGAATACTAGCGAGAACATTTTTTTTTTGATGAAGGAGAACGTTTACATCATTATCGTGGCTGAGTAAGGGAGATTATTGTTGGATTAAAATAGCTGTTGATTGCAGTAGGCTAGTTGACTGATGATATGCGGATCATTCTGAATACTAGCGAGAACATTTTTTCATGAAGGAGAACGTTCACATCGTTATCGTGGCTTAGTGATGGAGTTTATTGTCCAATTAAAATTACGGTTGATGATCTACCGTGAATACTAGCAAGAACATTCTTTTAAAAGAATCATAGAATGACATTTGGGAACTGATGCTATGTCACAGTTTGCTATCGAAACGTCACTTTTGTCAGCGTTCAATTCCTTTTTTTTGTATTTTACCTTTAATTAAAGTCTCCTTTCATTATTCACGAGGATTTCCCAAGTCTGCTCTCTATAAAATCTGAATGCGTTTTTCAAGGCACACATCACCTTTGAAGATGCAGAGGGCCCGTTACCCATGTAAACAGCTCGATAGCAAGACGATCAGAAGTGCAGCTTTTTGCTACCTAAGTCTGGTGTTTTTAGGAAAATGTAGTGTCATAAGTGCAAAATGTGTTTGTGGTGTCCAGGAGGGTTTTGAAAATGCTTGGAACAACGTGTGTAGGAACAGAGATGCCTGCGATAGGGCTCTTCACGGTTTGTTTGTCAACATTTTACCATTTGAAACATGCTTCTTGTCTTGTTTAGTCTTTTTTTATTGCAGAATAAACTGATGTGGATGCACTAATTTTTTCTGGTGTCTTTCACAGGCATAAAGAATGTGCCATTCTTCTTCAGCGCTATTAGCACGCAAAGTCTAAAGACAAACAAAGAAGAAGAAGGCAGATAAAGAGGACGAGGATAGCGATGATAATGAACACTTTCCAGACTCGGTCAAGTGGCAAGTTCAACAAGCCAAGGATGGGTTAGGGCCGATTTACACGATACGATTTTGTCGCATGCGACAAGCTCACGACAGGTCTACGACATGACTTACGATTGTCGCAGCGTTTTAAAACATGTTTTAAAATGCTACAACATTTTTCCTGATGTACACAACAATATAATCGTAAAACATGTCGTGGGCCTGTCGTAAGCCATTGTCGCATGCGACAAAAATCGTACCGTGTAAATCGGCCCTAACGGTGCTCCGTGCAATCCTCTTGTTATGCATCGTGCCCTTCTTGAGTGCAGAGTGGACGAGTTCTGGTAATGCTGCTGCAAATGTATAGGGCTAAATAAGCATCTTTGATAACCTGAATTAGCACCTTGTTGGAAAGTGCCTGTCGACATCGGTCAATAACTTTAGAGATGTGAACGATCGAAGTGGTACATCAGAATGAGAGGTGGATAAACGCAATAACTGAGTAAGCCTTAGGCCCGTGAACAATTGTAAAGGTTCAATGATGCCAATGACAATAAAATTAACGATCACGATCACGATCACAATCCATCCTTTATTCCCTTGATGTTATTTTTCTGGTTCACGTCGTACACCCTCTAGTCTCTCCTTCGCAGCCGTTCTTTGTGCGGTCACGCAACGCTCCTCCCCACACAAACATGTTTGGGAGGAGCGTTGCGTGACCAAAAGAACGGCTGCGAAGGAAATTATTGTTGGTTTTCACTCACGTGATCAACAGCCATGTTTTTCAACGAAAACAAAAGAAAACGTTTGCATAATAATATAGTTCAATTCCCAGAGGATTGGGTCGGGACACAAAGATGGCCACCGTTTCTTTGTTTAGGGGCACTGACATGGTGGCTGTGACGTCATTTGAAAACCTAGAATACACCCTTTGCCTGGAAGCATTCAATTATGCTAATCAAAAAGAAGCTCAAAGGTTCATCGAGTGGCAAATTCAGTCCTTCTAGTATCTTGATTACTCTTTAGCCACTACTGAAGATTCTCGCTAAACAGTGAAAGACCACTGCCACCAATTTACGGTTTAAGAGCCAAGTAATTAAATCGCGTGCAAAATATAATAGGGCGGGAATGGGGATTGAGACACCTACTTTAGAAATAGCATCACCAGCACACAGTTGTTGCATATTTGACGAGTTGATCTGCTGTTAAAAACAAATATTTCAGTTCAAGGAAGTACCTAAAAGAATTCTTTTTATTTCAATGTTTTCAATATGTTCCCAAAGTGGTTAATGGACTTAGAATCCCTTTATCCTTTTGCTAAGAAATAATAGCCCGCGTAGTTGGCGGTTTGTTGGCGCGAGAGGCACAAGCCGCGCGAAGAATGCGGATGGGATAGCACATTCGTCGCTGGTTAATTTGCCTCTCGCCGCTTTCCTTGAAATTCTTTAACATTGTGAAGTTGGTATCCCTCCCTCTTGACAGAAAAGAATCGTTGAATCACCTGGATACGGTTTGATTGATAAAGTTACACAAGCGTACAAAGAAAGATGAGATCACCTTATTGCGATTGCTAGTTACGGACATATGATCAGTGTTTAAAGGAAAATCAAACGTCGGCTGCCACTCAAACATTCTTGGATTTCACATTACGTCACGGCCGCCATGTTGGTGTCCCCAAACAATGAAATGGAGGCCATGTTGGTGTCCCGATCCAATCCTCCGGGAATTGAAAGCTATTATTATGCTAACGTCTTCATTTGTTTTCGTTGAAAAACATGGCTGTTGATTACGTGAGTTAAACCCAAGAATTTTCATGTGAGGCCTCATGGCAAACTGGTTGCAGTCAGCGGTAGATGACCTTGATCAAAAGGACTCTTTCATACCCAGGTCACCCACGGGTAAATTCAGCCGGCATTTGAATCAAGATACGGTAATTACCTTTGCCCACTAACGACAAGAGTAAAGCGCTGGCAGTTTTCTCTGTCGGAATGACTTGGTGAGCAGTTAGATGAAAGACAACAGTAATAATATCCAGCATCACTGTACTGCAAGTCTGATACCGTCAAGATGTAAGACTCGTCATCTCCATTTTGCTTAATAGACCATTTTACAGTTGTAGCTAAGTTACCTGGCCTAAGAATGGAAGCGAGGCTGCGAGTGATCCCTGTTTTGATACAAACCTCCGTGCTTTTGTAATGTTAATATGGACTAATTGGAATTACAACAACACAATTTACATGATAAAAGCAGTGGGGGCTGTATCAATGCAAGGTCACCGGCAGCCTCGCAGCCATTCATAGGCTAGGTCGCTCAGCAAAAAACTGTAAAATGGCCTATTCCGTACTTTTCATCTGATCCATCTGTTCGAGAAGACAGTGAAAGGAGATTAAAAAGCACTCTTTTGAAGACTTGCTTCATGGAAATTAGTGAGTAGGTCGAGTTAAGGTGCACGCTGGAAGCTTGGAAATCAGTGAAAAAAACTGAGTATTGCTAAAACTTCTGCGCAAAGACATTGGTGGCGATATCGATAAGGCTGACAATAGCAACCGTGTTGATTGAAGTTACAAGTGACCTCGGACATTCACTTCAGTTTTAATTTTTTTCATAGCGAGCCCAAGTCGAAATTTCATCATAGACTGGATCCTTCCAGAGAATGAGAGCTAAGGTTTTGGGCTTCCTTTACAACGAAGTTTTGCCGATTGGCCCATGATCTATAATCCCATGCGACAGAATATATAATGTCCTATTACCACTTGGTTTATTAACTAGTGTAATGAATAAACATCACCCTTACTTATGCACTTAGAAGGTTCCATGGAGTCCTTCCTAAATGCTTCCCCTTGCCATTGCACTTCCAATGGAAATCCTCCAGCTCTGCACTCAAATGACACTTGTTGTCCCTTTTTTTTGTGAACATTGCGTTCCACCATTGGTTTATCAATCCACGGAGCAACTAGCAAATTAATCAAAACTATAAGCACTTATGAGACTTCTATTTGATTAAAAGTAAATTAATTTTGGTTTTCCATAGCAAAGCAAGCATAAAAACAAGCACCACACGAGAAGTCAATGGCGTTTTGATCATTCGTATCTAAGCACTTTCGCTTAGAACAATAAAGAACAACAAGTTAAGTGAATTCGTCCTTGTCACACGGCGGCCATATTGTCCCGGGAGAACAAAAAAGCTTCGTTTTACCACGCCAAGCCTCACCCCCATGGTTTCCTCTGTGAGGCTTGGCGTGGTAAAACGGTCATCGCGGTCATTACAGCACCTTTATTACCTTACCAATTTGGGATTTCGCTTAAACGAGCAGTTCCATATTTAATTAAGAATTGAAATGTTTGCTATCCTTTGCACCACTTATGATTTTTGATTGGTGATATTTTGATATGTCGATTTTAGTAAAAACTTAATTTTTCGAAGAGAATTTAATGCAGGAGTTTTGTAATTATTTTAGAGAACCAATTAAAGCTGGATAAATAAAAACATCTCAGTATGTATAAAATAAACAAATTGCAGCATGGAAAGCGCTTTGCACGGGACTTTCACATTCGTTGGTTTTCGTATCAGAAATATCATTCGTTCGCTGCGCTCACTCGTTCGATTTCAGATACTTCACCAACTCGTGTGAAAATCTTGTACGACCGCGCTTTCCATGAAGTAATCTCTATATACTTATTATATCCGTTGAAGGAAAGATAGAATTATCGCATAAGTTATAAAGATAATGAGATGAGAAATAAAACTGAGGGCTGGAGATTCATATTCTAATCATCTCATCTATTAGCATATTCATATCATCACAACAGCCTTATTCTAAACATTTGCCGATGTAATAGAAAAACTAATATCCAGTATCAACGCAGTTAGTTTTAATAGCTCTTATCTGCTGGTTAGTAATGTGGATCGACCTGAGCACTTTTGGAACTTCCAGTGTGCAGAGTGTGCACTACTCACAGATCAGCGCCTAAAATGATTTCACAGTCTTGAGTTACGCGCTCGGATTAGCATGTGGACTCCGAGGTTCGTATGCTCCATTTATCGTCTAGTTTTACTTTGCATATACTTAGAACGTCTTTTGTTTAGTAGAGATGGCGCATCATGACTCCTTGCACGTGGCCATTGGTGACTGTTTAGGCTTAAGGAGGCTCGAAAGGGTTTCAACACTTAGAAGACTTTCTGTTTAGATCGAATAACGCTACAACACTGTATCACGTAACAGCAATGTTTTGGTACCATATGAAACACCGATTGTTTCCAAACAAAATGTGATCATTATTGTGATGAAATAGGTTACCTTGGCAATGGGAAAGCCAGTAAAAACACCCTGTATTTTGGATTTAGTTGCTCATATCTCAAAAACGAACTCGGTGACCCCCATTTTTTATTGCTGAAAAGTGATTGGAAGGCCACGATGAAACTTTCTGAATAAACAAGACAGAAGGTTTTAAAACTTTGCAGAAACTTTCACCATGTCCTTCTGATTACACTTCAGAAATAAAAAACCCGGGGTCACCGAATTCGTTTTTGAGATATAAGCAACTAAAGACAAAATATAGGGCTTTTTTACAAGGCTTGCCCGTTGCCACGGTGACATATTACGTCAAAATAATGACTGTATCTCTATCACAATATTGCCAATACATTATACAACGTTGTGGTCCCGACCCTTCTAATAAGAGCTTCACTTGGAAACGTTGAAACTGGTTCGAGCCTCCTTAATATTTTGATAGTTGGGAAGTTTGGTAACAAGGGAAGGGTCACAGCTTTTTAAAACCCTTCGAGTTAGTGGGAAAAGGGAGGGTCATGAAAAAAATAGACGTAGATGAACAATAAAGGATCGAACGTCTTTAAACTAAGTCTTCTTCTTATGGAAGTCACTGGACTTGTAGCAATATCAGGAGATTTCTAATATCGCAATAAATACTTACATGTGATAACACTGATAGTGAAGCCATGCTTCCTTGGGTAAGGATCACCAACTGCAAAAGCGTGACATTCATATCCTCCCAGCGGTCCGAATTGACTGTCATAATCCCTTGTAACATTTTTAATGAACATTGTAACAAAAAGCTTCTTCAATTGCTTTCCACCAGCAAAAACAGTTCACATGCAAATTGCAGCGAAGTATTGGACTTCCGTCGTCGGAAATTAGATTAGCGCTCCAGGATGGGCTCCTGATTAGGGTTACCGCATGCGCAGTGGAGATAGCTCTCGGTATCCACCACATCGACTGCGACAGAATCCTCGAACCCGTTAAATTTCGTTTCAGTTCTTTAATTCTCTAATCTACTTTAACATGTTTTTACACGAAAAATTCGCTGTTGTCCCCGCACAAAACATTTACCATTATCACTCTCATTATCGTTATCGTTACATTTACCGTTACCGTCATCGTGATCATCATCGCCATCGTTATTTTTTTATCATTAATTTCCTGTGATTCTCTCCAGTTCTCTAATGTTCTTCTGGGCCCGGTTGTTCGAAAGCCGATTAACTTAATCCAGGATTAGCATAAACTTTGGTTTGCCTTTTTAACTTTTGGGTGAAAGCTTCTTTTGGTTATTTTTTGGTTT